>NW_011918609.1:0-2383 GCF_000151845.1 Pteropus vampyrus | reverse complement strand
CAAAAAAAGTAGAAAGGAATCTAAGAATTTATTATAATACTCTAGTAATCCATACAGCGTGGTCCTGCCAAAAGGATAGACAAATTGAACAATACAGCAGAATAGAGAGTACAGAAATAAATCTACATATAGATGGTCAAATGATTTTCAAGGATGCCAGAGCAATTCAGTGGGGAACAGAAAATCTGTTCACCAAATGGTGCTGGAATAACTGAACATCAACATGGAAGAGAAAGAACAAAAAGGGAAAGAAATCAACCTCTACATCATGCACAAACATCAAAAATTAATTTTAGATGGATCAGAGTCATAAATGTAGAAACCAAACTGTAATGTTTTAGAAGTAGACAAATATCTTTATGTTTTGTGGGTAGGTAAGTACTTCTTAGACCAGAGAAAGAGGTAACCATAAAAAAAAGAAGAAATTAGGCAATCAAGAATCAAAATTAAAAATTTTTCTCATTAAAAGAAACCATGACTAAAGTACATAGATATTTCAAAGACTGAAATATTACTTACAGCCAAAACACATTAAGAACTACTGCAACTCAGTTATAAAAGACAAACTAGTAAAAATAAGCAATTTACAAAAAGGAAATACATAAAAATACAAGGAAGAATATGAAAAAGTGCTCAACTGCATTAGTCATCAGGAAAATGTTTTAAAATGTTTAAATCATAATGAGGCAACAAAATACACCAACTTATTTGCTAAAAAAGTGATAGACAAAATCTTAAATGTTGGAAGGACTATGACCCTCATGCATTGCTGCTGGTAGAAGTTTAAAATGGTGCAACTATTTCAGAAAATTGTGGTTTATTAAAAATGTAAACCTATGTCTGCCCTATAACTTAGAAATTCCACTTCTGGTTATTTATCCAAGAACACTGAAAATATGTGTTAATATAGCAACATTATTGATAATAGTCAAAAAACTGGTAACATTATAAATGAGTAGGAATTAGATAAACTATGGTGTATTCATACAATTCATACAATTAATAGTACTCAACTGTAAAAAACTGATGAGCTCCTGAAACATGCCACAATATAATTAAATCTTAAAGAAATATGCTGAGTGCTAGACACCAGATAACAAAAAATATACAAACCAAATCACGAAAAGTCTATGATTCCATTTATATAAAATCCTTAACTTTACTAATGGACTTAGGCTTTGAATTTGCAAGCATATGATTCAAAAGACAATTGAAAGGCTTAAAATATTGTTTGGTCCCATTCTCCAGCAATAACGTTAGCCATTGTTTCTAGCAGCAGTGATAGCAGACAGTGATGATGATTATGGTTTCTGGCAAAATTGGTGAGTGTAGTGGTGGTGGCGGCAGCATTCTGACAAGGTCTGTCCATCTTTGTTATAGCCACTTCTGTAAACCTCAAATGTTGAGTGTTCTTTTTCACATGGTTGCACAATGTCTGCAGCAGTTCCAGAGTTCACAAAATTCCATTCCAGTGTGATATTTCACATTATTTCACAAAATTATACTCCAGAGTAATATTTCAATTGTTAGTCATTTTATTTTATTTTTATTTTTATTTTTATTTTATTTTGTTAAGAATTAAGAGCTTTCCAAAGCTCAGCAAAAGACTGCTTCTCAGGTCCCAGTGGCCAAGACTGGAGCTGAGGAACCTGTAATAATGAGATTTGAAGTGGTGAAAGAAAATAATTTGAGTAAGCAACTTACACTGCCTACCATTATAGTCAACCCTAAGTTTGTAACTTTGAGGTCATGTTTACAAAGGTCAGAAAAATCTACCTGGGATCTCAACGGAAACTTCTCTGATTTCTCAAGTCTCAATGTGATAGTATCGGTTGATTTCAAATATATATATATATATATATATATATATGTATATATATATATATATATATATATATATTTGTATTAAAAAGAGAGAGCAAACATAGTAAAATTCTTTGATTTGATCGGACTTTTAGAAGTGTGGTAACCAAGGTGATTACCTTAATTTGCGGTTTCACTTAATGGTGGAATTTATCACGTAATCTCAGAATCCATTAAAAGATTCATTATTTTACATTTACTCCCTTCTCTACTAATAATTAAATATATTATTACACTATTAATGATTAATATTAATAATTAAATATAATACACTACCTTATTTGCATTTCTGTCAATTACCTTGCTTGCACTAGCTTATAATTTTTATAAAATGTCGAAGATAATTCATTAACATTGATAATTTATTACTTCTACTTTTATAGATAAGCTTAAGATCAAGTTTTTATATCTTTGATTCAAGCTTTCAACCTCAATATGATGGTAACTTTTTAAAAAGAATTGGAACACCATCCATCTTGTTATATAAGCTAGAGAAGTTTAAACCTCAAAAGAATAAGGC
>NW_011918608.1:0-27955 GCF_000151845.1 Pteropus vampyrus | reverse complement strand
TGCGGAAAGCAGGGCACTTTCACGACGATGACACGGAGGAACCGAGGCCAAGGTGAGCACTGGGGGCCGTTAGAACCAATCTTGGGGGGGGGGGGAGGAAATCTCCAGAGCTCTTGTGTTCCGCTCCATCTCTACACCATGTAGAGCGCCATCTGCAGGCAACGACTGGGACAGACGGAGATTGCTAGAGAGACGGGGCGGGGCTGGGGGGGGCGGCGGTGGCGGGAGTGGGACAGAGAGAGAGAAGGAGAATAGGAGCCCTGTGTCGTCCTCCAGGTGTCCCATAGGACAGCTCGTTCTCCTCCTGTAGAATCACTGAGGTGTGGGGAGTGGCGGGGAGGCAGGGAACATCTTCCGACTCTGACAGGCAGGTAGTCAATTGAGTCCAGATGGAAGTCCTTCGTGTAGAAACCGGGAGGCCTCCCTGGAGTGGGGGATGGGTCTGAGGTGAGGGAAAGGCCAGTTGGGCCAAGGCGCAGGGCCTCATTCCAGTTACCACACCATAACGGGGAAAGGGACCGGGCTGCTGCAAGATTTGCCCGCCTTGGGACCAGAAATGCAGTGGCTTCCACTTACCGCCTTTCGTTCTGCAGGCCCGACGCACGGCAGAGACAGGCTCTACTCCAGAGATATCCCATGAGACCCCAAGCGAGGCCACGGCCAAACTGGAAGGACCGGACCGAATTCTGTGACTATGTGAGGGTGAGTGCCCCCAAGTTCTGGTCTCTTTTTCGCCCCGGGTTCACCCCGACTTGTTCAGCAACTTTCTGTGAGAGGGAATTGTAACAGTTCCCTCCTGACCCACGTCGGTCCCGAGGCCTAGTTTCGGTGGTAATTTTTCCTCGGCGTCTCTCATTGTGCATTATGCCTTCGCGTGTGCCAACAAGATGCTGGTGGAGGGTGTGGAAGTGATCTCATTCGATGCTTCCGGAAGGTGGACCTCTTTATGGAAATCAAGGGCCTCGAGGTCCCGACCTCTACTTCCAAATGGGCCCTCCAAGCTCCTCGGTCCTCAAAATGCCTTACAAAAGGGCACGGTGGTCTGTGTCCCTCCCCCAGGGGAGCACATGACAGAGCTCACGGCCACGTCCCCTTCCCGGGCGACGTCTGTGAGACGGTTCATGCTTTGTAACCTGCTGTCAGAAACGGGATCCAGGGTCTGTGGTCCCTTCTTCTGTGCTGAAGAGCAGCGAGGTCGAGGAGCTCGTCCTGTGCAAATCCACTGCTGGTCCGCCTTTGACCGTTGGAGTTTCCTTTTCAGATCTTAGATTTTTCTGTTCTTTCTTGAATTCTAACTGGTTCTTGAGCTGAGGAAATTCTGACGTGTGATCTCTGTGTGTTTCGTTCCCCTACAGCACCCACAGAGGCCGAGGCCCGTCCACACGACCAAGAGGAATTGTGTCCTGGACAGCGCTCTCTCAAGCGGGCGGCCTGTCGGAAACCCAGACGTGACCTGCACGGCACCTCCCCCGCAAGAACCTGAATGGAGCACGTTTTCGCCTCCGGGACTCAATAATAAAGTCAGCATCAAGGCGCCAGGCCAGACAGCTGCCCAGATCTCCATCCAGACGTGCCAGAGCCCCCGAAAGAAACCGAGACTCGGCCCCTGCCAGACTCCCCGGAAGAGCTGGCCGGGACCGGATCTGGGGCTTTTCCAGACTCTCCAACCTCCAGCTAGTGCGACGGCAGCCGGACTATCGTTGGCACCTCAGGCGACCGGGAGGAACCTTGGCCAGGTGCAAAGCATTGACTTCCAGCCGCCGCACAAGGGACCTGTCCTGAAGGCTGTGCAGGCCTGCCTGGCACCCCAGCTCGTGCCGATTGACCAGGTTCCGGGCCAGCTCCTCAGAATGGTCTTCACCAGATTAGACAGCGGCCGGTGGAGCTCCAGGTTCGTGACAGCCCCCTCATTCGCTCCTGCTCAGGAGCCAAGCCCTTCTGGTCAGAGCCCTCCCATCTCAGCGAGGTCGGAGGGACCGTGTGCCCGCGCCCCACTGAGTGTCCTCTATGACGACCTCCAGCTTTCCTCCTCCTCTGAAGACAGTGACGGCCAGTGAGACCCCAGGGGCAAGGAAGACCTGTCCTCCAGCCCGGGTCCGTCTGGAGGTGATCTTTCAACTGGGAAGGGGAAGCCACCAGGAGCAAGTAGGCTGGTTCTGCTCAATCGGCGATTTGCCAGCTGTGCTGGGTGTCCACTAGGGGAAGCCGAGATCATACGTGGGGCTACACGCGAGCAAACGCCGCACTGTTTAGGCTAGGAAGTACAAGTGATCTTTCCAATAGTAGGTTTTTAAGAAATTGAGGTTCGTGCTTCTTGAACTGGCACGTGAAGTGTCTTTTGACTTTAATTTTATGTTTTTGATAGAAATTGATCCTAAGTCAGTTTGCCGAAGGAACCTTTAAACTCTACTGCAACTAGGAAGCTATGTGACGATTCCGTACCTGGTGTGCCAATGTCTGACTTCGGGGCTACCGTGGAAGGGCCCACCTACGTGATCTGCTTAGAAGGCCCCACCGCGCACCCGTCCTGAGATGAGGCTGTCAGACCGTGGGAAGATACTTCTGTGGAAATCAGGATGCGTAGCCGTCCTCCGGTTTTGCGCATTTGGTTTCTGAATTGCCTCATGAACCTTGTGTTTGACCGTGTTCTTTTGATAGTAATAAAAACCTGTCCAACCTGGCCTGTCGTGTGCTTGGTTTTCATGGGTGAGCGTTTCCGAAAAGTTTCCAAACCACGATTATTCCTCCCCGGTGGTTTCACTGAGAGAGAGGAAAGGGGGGTTTGGTAGGCCCGCTGGCTTCCGAGAAACACAGAAGCTGAGGCGCGCCCAGCCGCACTGAATCAACACGTGCACACGGGCCACGCGTCCAAGTGAATCTTGTGGATGCACAAGTGAGAAGAGCTTCGTGGTGCAGGCCATGTCTCCCGCCGGTCCGCACAGGAGCGGGTCGCTGAGCTGTCACAGACAGGCGATCCTGGATCGCATGCGACGAGACACAAAGACCCTGTGTCTTCTTGGAGGCCTGGATGGGGGCGGGGGGAGGGGGCGGTTGGGGGCCGGGGGCCCGGGAGGTCTTCAAAATTTTGCCGGCGACCACGTCAGGGACCGGGTTGCTTGAGAAGCACTGGAGGTGCGGGTCGAAGGGCACGCCTCAGTCACAGGCTCCCTACGTTCTCTCACTTCGAAAGAGCTCGGACTAAGCGTCAAGACAAGTGCGAGAGCTCTGACGAGACGATTTCCTTAGAAGGACCGCATGAGCGCTCCTACCTCCTACCCTCCCGCAAACATTTCCTGCTGCGATCCTAGGACGCCCATTTCCGCTTCCCGGTGAAAAGCCAGATGGCTGCATTTTCGCCCTCTGAGGGGAATCAGCATGGCCATTTACATCTCTTGGGATCGTGCCGAACACCACGTTTGCACTTCTCAGGATTTACCTTGTTATGATCATCGTCTGGATCACGGGTGCTCTTCATGACGCTGTGGGTGATTCTCCTACTTCCTGTCAAGTAACACGGTGCTGCCGGTGCTCACGCAGCATGGTCCGGACCAAGCTTGTAGTCCCCTCTTTTCTCCTGGGAGCCCCGCAGGTCCCTCGATTCCTCTGCACTGCTCTTCCCCCAGCCCACGCCATCCTCGCAGCCCCGTGCTGAACCGACCCTGGCCGGTCGGGATCGGCGCCTCCCCAACGGTGACCGCCAGGTGCCCTCCTCCACACCCGGACTCAGGTCCCCTGTGACTTTCCCACTTCTCTCCGCACCCATCACATGAGGTCCGGCCCCAAGTGCCCTTGAAAGCCCAGCACTGCTCCTTCCTTCCCTGACTGTCTTCTCTTGTCCTTGTCAGCCGTGGTCCCGGTGCCTTGCCTCCCCGTTGCCTTCCCTCCCCGACTCAGGGCCCTGCTCGCCTTGCTCACCCTGCTCCTGTGCACAGACCATGGCTTTGCCCCGCCAAAGCTTTGGCCCCAAGCTCGGGTACCTGTATATTCCCTTCGTCTCGGTCAGCGACTGCCACCTCCCCAACTTGTCCTGGCAGCCTTTGGTGCTTCACTTTCCCTACATGCCCCTCCTTTCTGATCCTTCGGCGGGGCTTCCATGCCCGCAACCCGGGGCCCCTCAGTCCTGCCCTTCCCGGGAGCAGTCCCTAACCAGTCAGACTTCCACAGCTGCCCAGCTGCCTGCCTCTTCCTGCAGCGAGACCTTAGACTGAGGACTCTCCCGGAGCTCCAGAAACAGGATCACAGAGGCTCATCCGACGGCAAGAAAAGACTCCCAGTTACCATATCACCCTTTGGAAACCATCATCCTTGCAAAAGTCCCTGAAACCTATGAGTTTCAAAAGGAAGCGTAGATTACAGTACTCCCCCAGTAAAGACCCATTACCAAGGGGATGCACCTCTGTCATGGGACTGCCTCTTTGGGAAAGAAGGGAAGACACTCCTAAATAAGTCTGGCAGCGTCGGGTGCAGCTCAAGCCAAAGACCTCCTTACCGCGTTAGTCAATTTTAAGCATAAGATTCGAGAGTCTCCGACTGTAATCCAGAAGGCTAGGAACTGAAAAGGGAAAAATATGTTGAAGTGAAGAGCTGCCACGTTTTGTCAATGAATCAAGTGGGCCGAATTTCCGAAGGAACGAAAAGAAACACAGACGCCAACTCGCCGTCTGTTCCCATCCCAACCATGGCGCTTTAAGGCAACCTTCCGTACTCGCAAGACGAAGGAGCAGGTCAGGAGGCCCCGTGCTTGCTTCCTGTCCACACTGGGCTGCACACAATGCCCAGCCCCGGGAAGCCCGAGAACCGACTGCGCCGCGCGCTCCTGCTGAGACGCTCCGACATTTTTCTTAGTCCCGGCTGCGCATATGACTGTCTGCACAGCAAAGCCAATGGGAATAATCCAAAGAAAAGAACCCGTCCAATTCACAGTCGTTTTCCAAATCCCCAAAGCAAGCTGGATTCCATGTTCGTAGGAACCAAGTATAGTGCAATCCTGGAGCACGTGGATGCATTAAAATATCATTTAGTCGGGTGGGAGGATATGTGACAAGCCGAAGGGGAAGAGGGTCCTTAAGATCGTGATATTTGTGCAATGACAGGTGATGACTAGCATGAGAGGGCTGATCGCCTTGAAAGATATCAGAATGGCGACACACTGTAATAGGGACCTGTGACTGGGATGATATCGAACACCAGCTCTACTCATGTAGGAGAAACATGTCTATAGACTGTAGAAAAGGTTGACTGACGATATCCCGGCCTCCGCCCCCAATGAACACGCCGCCCCGTTCAATCTAAGGGAGACTTGAGAGTAGTACGAAACACTTCTAAAGGTGCCTGAATCGAAAGGATCTGACTCATACATCACTGATCGTTTGCACATATCCAGCGTTGGGGAAAGAAAACAAATTCACGGTTAACCGCTCTTAATACTCTTGCCTATCCCAACCGACTTTTGTTTGTTTGTTTGTTTGTTTGTTTGTTCTTTCCTGATAGGTTGAGGTGAAAAACGAAGAAGTGATACTGAAGAGGACGGGACCAAAATGATGCACGGCGGGCCCGAAACGTGTACAATTCCCGCCGTCCACCGGGACTCTCCTTCAGACTGCGCCGGTTGAAGTCGGCCCTGGGAGATGGTCCCGAGAGTGAGTGCAAGGTCCGCCGCGTCCAGTGAAGGCCAGCGGCGGCCACGCTGGGCGCATGCAGCCCTTGGGAGCGGGGGTGTGGGGGGTGGCCGACGGAGGCGGGAGGCAGCTGCGGGAGGGGCGGGCGTTGCCCTTGCCGCCTAGGCAGGAAGGACTCGCCTCAATCGGCGAGTCCGGTGGGGCGGGGCGGGGCGGGGCCAGGACTACAGGGCCCGCCCAGGGTCACCATCAGGGCGGATGGATTCATCAATAATAAAGGAGAGGCCGAGGATAAAGGCAACGGGGTGGCAAAGCTGCTCAAATCGTGAAAAGGGGAAACAACCCAGAGGGCCAAGAGTCTTGACAAAGGGAGCCTCTCCACCTGGGCTAGCGCCAGTGTCGGGGCACCCGGCGCGGGGCTGTTATTTATCCATTAGCTAGGAAGGACTCGTTGGACCCTGGACAGCGGTCGAAAATGCCCGAATGGCATGATTGACGTTTCCGGTGCTACAGGTCTCTACATGAATACGAACTCAGGTGCCTGACCGCACCCATGGCCAGAGAGATGCCTAGTGGAAGAGCAATGGGAGAAAGAATCCAAATATCACCCCAGAGGAGAAGAGGCCCACCGAGCACGGCCCAGTCCCTGCCCATGCACCCGAAGGAGAAGACCGAGACGCGGGAGCAAAGAGACTTCCGTGTGTCCTCATGGAGACGTCTCAGAGACAGCGACTTGAGTCACGAGGCAAAGTGCAGAAGGAGCCGGTTTCCGAAGGACCGATATGGTCGGACTCTTGTCCTCGGGATTTCCTAGAGCAGTCCGCTTCCCAGAGGTCTAAGAGAGAGCGGCGGCGGACCGGGCGTGCAGTGAGGCGTGGAAGGGCAAGTAGCGTTTCACAGAAACGGAGTTGCAGTAGGCAAGCGTGCAAAGCATGGGAGGTGGACGCGGCTGCTGGTTGCAGCCCACTATGAGTGCGCTTAATGCCAAAGATCTGCACACGCCAGCGGACTGCCATGAGACATATTCTCGGATGCGACTGTCGCCCATTCCAAAGCCTCAACGTGCAGGAGGGGACAGACATGCACACACATGTTTACTTTCCTCACCGAAAACGCCGAGTCGTCATAGGATGCGCACGCGCCCGTCTCGGCGGAAAACGCCTACGGATGGCAAAGGCCCAAGGGGAGGACATCCTTCAAAAGCCGCTGGGATTCCTGGGATCGGGCTAATTGGATGGTCACCTTGTAGAGGTCACGTGACCTCGAAAGCGCTTAAAAGTCCACCCAAAGCCGGAAACCACCCCAGTGACCCATCCGCAGTCACGGTGAGAGCTGCATCCCGTCCAGCGGGCCAGTGCGGCGCTTCCAGCACCAGCCTTTCTGAGAACCTGCTGACAGACAGAAGGAGCACAGCTGGGTATCAGGTGAGTTTCCTTTGCGAGCGGCCCTCGGATGAACCCTCAGAGAAATGAGACTCTAGGACAACTAGGTATAGCCATGTGGCTTTGGGCAATGGGCCAAGGAGTCTGCCGTTGCAATCATGCCTCTGAGCGGAGAGTCTGGCAAACTCCGCCTTCTCCAGGCTCACTGTCACCCCAGGAGTAGCTCCAGGGGGAAATGGGCCCGGGCACTGTGACCCGTGTGGGCCGGTGGGTGAGTAGTTGCTGGGTTTTCCTTATGGGCAGATAAAGCCGAAAGAATGGATTTGTTGGAAAGAACCGGTTCGAACAGATCCACTTCACATGGGTGAGAAGCGAGTTGCAAATGGGACAGTGATGCTACACAGGTGGAAAAAAGTCCAGTTGAGACCCTCAGCTGGGAAGCTTCGGGTCAGGCAGAGGCAAAGGTATTCCTTCTAGGTGAATTTGCATTTGAAAATTGCCTCTGCTTCTGTGGAACGGGACATTGAAATCTTCCAGAGGGGCGCATCCTTTCTTTTTGCTTTGGGAATGCGTGTGCCACAGGAGACAACGTAGTGTTAATGATGGAGTGAGTCTGAGGGCATACTGTCTTTCTCTCTCCTCCTGGGAGGTGTTGGGATAGACTTCAGCAACATCTCTTAAGGCAGTCATTCGTGGATGCCCACCCAAACCCTTCGGGTGTGCCTCGGGTGCCTTGCCTCAGAGTCCCTTTCTGGGCGTAGGGGATCACGAGGCGATGGTCAGAGGTCTGGGAATGTGGCATGACGGGGTGAGGAGGGTGTTTCTTCTTCGTGGCCCTGAGGTCCCTTCTTCCACCCGTGGAGGATGAGGCGCTTGAGGGCCTTTGTTTCCAATTCATTGAAAGTTCTCGTTGATTTTGTCCTCAGGAATTCCCCTAATCCGCGGCTGAGAAAGGAGGACGCGAAACCCCGGCGAGGTGTGGCAGATGGCGGGCGGAGACCCGCAGCGCTGGCCCCGCAGACTCCAGAAAGGGAAGAAACCACAGAGGGCAGTAATGGCGCACAGGGCTCCCCCAGCAGAGGAGGAGGATCCCAGGGTGAGGAGAGGCTTGGCTCTGTCTAGGACTCAGGGGAGGGGGCGGGGCGTGGGGGCAGGGGTTTCTGCGACCAGGACGGCAGGGACGGAGTTTGGAGAGGGCAAGTTTTGCAGACCTGACACGCTGGTTCCGTCCCATCCGAGGCTCGTCTGCCTAGGGACCCCTTCCCCTGGCTTGGGCTTGGGGACGCCCCCTTAATATCTTCAATATCCTGGCACCTAGAACGCCCTGCGTTTCTGTGCCCTCTCCATGAATCTGTCCCGTCCCCCGCGCCCTCGTTCACCTGTGAAATCTGCCCGTGATTTATGCTGACTCGCTTCCCTCCTCTCCCTCTTCCCCCAACAGGTGAAGTGCAAGGACTGCGGAGCCTTCGGGCACAAGGCACGCTGCCTCAGTTGCCCCATGAAGCGTTGGGCAGGGGCCCTGGCCCCCCAGCCCCGGGGTTTTCATAAGATGAAGGAGAACTTAAAACCATGGACTCCCCGAGAACTGCGGAAAGCAGGGCACTTTCACGACGATGACACGGAGGAACCGAGGCCAAGGTGAGCACTGGGGGCCGTTAGAACCAATCTTGGGGGGGGGGGAGGAAATCTCCAGAGCTCTTGTGTTCCGCTCCATCTCTACACCATGTAGAGCGCCATCTGCAGGCAACGACTGGGACAGACGGAGATTGCTAGAGAGACGGGGCGGGGCTGGGGGGGCGGCGGTGGCGGGAGTGGGACAGAGAGAGAGAAGGAGAATAGGAGCCCTGTGTCGTCCTCCAGGTGTCCCATAGGACAGCTCGTTCTCCTCCTGTAGAATCACTGAGGTGTGGGGAGTGGCGGGGAGGCAGGGAACATCTTCCGACTCTGACAGGCAGGTAGTCAATTGAGTCCAGATGGAAGTCCTTCATGTAGAAACCGGGAGGCCTCCCTGGAGTGGGGGATGGGTCTGAGGTGAGGGAAAGGCCAGTTGGGCCAAGGCGCAGGGCCTCATTCCAGTTACCACACCATAACGGGGAAAGGGACCGGGCTGCTGCAAGATCTGCCCGCCTTGGGACCAGAAATGCAGTGGCTTCCACTTACCGCCTTTCGTTCTGCAGGCCCGACGCACGGCAGAGACAGGCTCTACTCCAGAGATATCCCATGAGACCCCAAGCGAGGCCACGGCCAAACTGGAAGGACCGGACCGAATTCTGTGACTATGTGAGGGTGAGTGCCCCCAAGTTCTGGTCTCTTTTTCGCCCCGGGTTCACCCCGACTTGTTCAGCAACTTTCTGTGAGAGGGAATTGTAACAGTTCCCTCCTGACCCACGTCGGTCCCGAGGCCTAGTTTCGGTGGTAATTTTTCCTCGGCGTCTCTCATTGTGCATTATGCCTTCGCGTGTGCCAACAAGATGCTGGTGGAGGGTGTGGAAGTGATCTCATTCGATGCTTCCGGAAGGTGGACCTCTTTATGGAAATCAAGGGCCTCGAAGTCCCGACCTCTACTTCCAAATGGGCCCTCCAAGCTCCTCGGTCCTCAAAATGCCTTACAAAAGGGCACGGTGGTCTGTGTCCCTCCCCCAGGGGAGCACATGACAGAGCTCACGGCCACGTCCCCTTCCCGGGCGACGTCTGTGAGACGGTTCATGCTTTGTAACCTGCTGTCAGAAACGGGATCCAGGGTCTGTGGTCCCTTCTTCTGTGCTGAAGAGCAGCGAGGTCGAGGAGCTCGTCCTGTGCAAATCCACTGCTGGTCCGCCTTTGACCGTTGGAGTTTCCTTTTCAGATCTTAGATTTTTCTGTTCTTTCTTGAATTCTAACTGGTTCTTGAGCTGAGGAAATTCTGACGTGTGATCTCTGTGTGTTTCGTTCCCCTACAGCACCCACAGAGGCCGAGGCCCGTCCACACGACCAAGAGGAATTGTGTCCTGGACAGCGCTCTCTCAAGCGGGCGGCCTGTCGGAAACCCAGACGTGACCTGCACGGCACCTCCCCCGCAAGAACCTGAATGGAGCACGTTTTCGCCTCCGGGACTCAATAATAAAGTCAGCATCAAGGCGCCAGGCCAGACAGCTGCCCAGATCTCCATCCAGACGTGCCAGAGCCCCCGAAAGAAACCGAGACTCGGCCCCTGCCAGACTCCCCGGAAGAGCTGGCCGGGACCGGATCTGGGGCTTTTCCAGACTCTCCAACCTCCAGCTAGTGCGACGGCAGCCGGACTATCGTTGGCACCTCAGGCGACCGGGAGGAACCTTGGCCAGGTGCAAAGCATTGACTTCCAGCCGCCGCACAAGGGACCTGTCCTGAAGGCTGTGCAGGCCTGCCTGGCACCCCAGCTCGTGCCGATTGACCAGGTTCCGGGCCAGCTCCTCAGAATGGTCTTCACCAGATTAGACAGCGGCCGGTGGAGCTCCAGGTTCGTGACAGCCCCCTCATTCGCTCCTGCTCAGGAGCCAAGCCCTTCTGGTCAGAGCCCTCCCATCTCAGCGAGGTCGGAGGGACCGTGTGCCCGCGCCCCACTGAGTGTCCTCTATGACGACCTCCAGCTTTCCTCCTCCTCTGAAGACAGTGACGGCCAGTGAGACCCCAGGGGCAAGGAAGACCTGTCCTCCAGCCCGGGTCCGTCTGGAGGTGATCTTTCAACTGGGAAGGGGAAGCCACCAGGAGCAAGTAGGCTGGTTCTGCTCAATCGGCGATTTGCCAGCTGTGCTGGGTGTCCACTAGGGGAAGCCGAGATCATACGTGGGGCTACACGCGAGCAAACGCCGCACTGTTTAGGCTAGGAAGTACAAGTGATCTTTCCAATAGTAGGTTTTTAAGAAATTGAGGTTCGTGCTTCTTGAACTGGCACGTGAAGTGTCTTTTGACTTTAATTTTATGTTTTTGATAGAAATTGATCCTAAGTCAGTTTGCCGAAGGAACCTTTAAACTCTACTGCAACTAGGAAGCTATGTGACGATTCCGTACCTGGTGTGCCAATGTCTGACTTCGGGGCTACCGTGGAAGGGCCCACCTACGTGATCTGCTTAGAAGGCCCCACCGCGCACCCGTCCTGAGATGAGGCTGTCAGACCGTGGGAAGATACTTCTGTGGAAATCAGGATGCGTAGCCGTCCTCCGGTTTTGCGCATTTGGTTTCTGAATTGCCTCATGAACCTTGTGTTTGACCATGTTCTTTTGATAGTAATAAAAACCTGTCCAACCTGGCCTGTCGTGTGCTTGGTTTTCATGGGTGAGCGTTTCCGAAAAGTTTCCAAACCACGATTATTCCTCCCCGGTGGTTTCACTGAGAGAGAGGAAAGGGGGGTTTGGTAGGCCCGCTGGCTTCCGAGAAACACAGAAGCTGAGGCGCGCCCAGCCGCACTGAATCAACACGTGCACACGGGCCACGCGTCCAAGTGAATCTTGTGGATGCACAAGTGAGAAGAGCTTCGTGGTGCAGGCCATGTCTCCCGCCGGTCCGCACAGGAGCGGGTCGCTGAGCTGTCACAGACAGGCGATCCTGGATCGCATGCGACGAGACACAAAGACCCTGTGTCTTCTTGGAGGCCTGGATGGGGGCGGGGGGAGGGGGCGGTTGGGGGCCGGGGGCCCGGGAGGTCTTCAAAATTTTGCCGGCGACCACGTCAGGGACCGGGTTGCTTGAGAAGCACTGGAGGTGCGGGTCGAAGGGCACGCCTCAGTCACAGGCTCCCTACGTTCTCTCACTTCGAAAGAGCTCGGACTAAGCGTCAAGACAAGTGCGAGAGCTCTGACGAGACGATTTCCTTAGAAGGACCGCATGAGCGCTCCTTCCTCCTACCCTCCCGCAAACATTTCCTGCTGCGATCCTAGGACGCCCATTTCCGCTTCCCGGTGAAAAGCCAGATGGCTGCATTTTCGCCCTCTGAGGGGAATCAGCATGGCCATTTACATCTCTTGGGATCGTGCCGAACACCACGTTTGCACTTCTCAGGATTTACCTTGTTATGATCATCGTCTGGATCACGGGTGCTCTTCATGACGCTGTGGGTGATTCTCCTACTTCCTGTCAAGTAACACGGTGCTGCCGGTGCTCACGCAGCATGGTCCGGACCAAGCTTGTAGTCCCCTCTTTTCTCCTGGGAGCCCCGCAGGTCCCTCGATTCCTCTGCACTGCTCTTCCCCCAGCCCACGCCATCCTCGCAGCCCCGTGCTGAACCGACCCTGGCCGGTCGGGATCGGCGCCTCCCCAACGGTGACCGCCAGGTGCCCTCCTCCACACCCGGACTCAGGTCCCCTGTGACTTTCCCACTTCTCTCCGCACCCATCACATGAGGTCCGGCCCCAAGTGCCCTTGAAAGCCCAGCACTGCTCCTTCCTTCCCTGACTGTCTTCTCTTGTCCTTGTCAGCCGTGGTCCCGGTGCCTTGCCTCCCCGTTGCCTTCCCTCCCCGACTCAGGGCCCTGCTCGCCTTGCTCACCCTGCTCCTGTGCACAGACCATGGCTTTGCCCCGCCAAAGCTTTGGCCCCAAGCTCGGGTACCTGTATATTCCCTTCGTCTCGGTCAGCGACTGCCACCTCCCCAACTTGTCCTGGCAGCCTTTGGTGCTTCACTTTCCCTACATGCCCCTCCTTTCTGATCCTTCGGCGGGGCTTCCATGCCCGCAACCCGGGGCCCCTCAGTCCTGCCCTTCCCGGGAGCAGTCCCTAACCAGTCAGACTTCCACAGCTGCCCAGCTGCCTGCCTCTTCCTGCAGCGAGACCTTAGACTGAGGACTCTCCCGGAGCTCCAGAAACAGGATCACAGAGGCTCATCCGACGGCAAGAAAAGACTCCCAGTTACCATATCACCCTTTGGAAACCATCATCCTTGCAAAAGTCCCTGAAACCTATGAGTTTCAAAAGGAAGCGTAGATTACAGTACTCCCCCAGTAAAGACCCATTACCAAGGGGATGCACCTCTGTCATGGGACTGCCTCTTTGGGAAAGAAGGGAAGACACTCCTAAATAAGTCTGGCAGCGTCGGGTGCAGCTCAAGCCAAAGACCTCCTTACCGCGTTAGTCAATTTTAAGCATAAGATTCGAGAGTCTCCGACTGTAATCCAGAAGGCTAGGAACTGAAAAGGGAAAAATATGTTGAAGTGAAGAGCTGCCACGTTTTGTCAATGAATCAAGTGGGCCGAATTTCCGAAGGAACGAAAAGAAACACAGACGCCAACTCGCCGTCTGTTCCCATCCCAACCATGGCGCTTTAAGGCAACCTTCCGTACTCGCAAGACGAAGGAGCAGGTCAGGAGGCCCCGTGCTTGCTTCCTGTCCACACTGGGCTGCACACAATGCCCAGCCCCGGGAAGCCCGAGAACCGACTGCGCCGCGCGCTCCTGCTGAGACGCTCCGACATTTTTCTTAGTCCCGGCTGCGCATATGACTGTCTGCACAGCAAAGCCAATGGGAATAATCCAAAGAAAAGAACCCGTCCAATTCACAGTCGTTTTCCAAATCCCCAAAGCAAGCTGGATTCCATGTTCGTAGGAACCAAGTATAGTGCAATCCTGGAGCACGTGGATGCATTAAAATATCATTTAGTCGGGTGGGAGGATATGTGACAAGCCGAAGGGGAAGAGGGTCCTTAAGATCGTGATATTTGTGCAATGACAGGTGATGACTAGCATGAGAGGGCTGATCGCCTTGAAAGATATCAGAATGGCGACACACTGTAATAGGGACCTGTGACTGGGATGATATCGAACACCAGCTCTACTCATGTAGGAGAAACATGTCTATAGACTGTAGAAAAGGTTGACTGACGATATCCCGGCCTCCGCCCCCAATGAACACGCCGCCCCGTTCAATCTAAGGGAGACTTGAGAGTAGTACGAAACACTTCTAAAGGTGCCTGAATCGAAAGGATCTGACTCATACATCACTGATCGTTTGCACATATCCAGCGTTGGGGAAAGAAAACAAATTCACGGTTAACCGCTCTTAATACTCTTGCCTATCCCAACCGACTTTTGTTTGTTTGTTTGTTTGTTTGTTTGTTTGTTTGTTCTTTCCTGATAGGTTGAGGTGAAAAACGAAGAAGTGATACTGAAGAGGACGGGACCAAAATGATGCACGGCGGGCCCGAAACGTGTACAATTCCCGCCGTCCACCGGGACTCTCCTTCAGACTGCGCCGGTTGAAGTCGGCCCTGGGAGATGGTCCCGAGAGTGAGTGCAAGGTCCGCCGCGTCCAGTGAAGGCCAGCGGCGGCCACGCTGGGCGCATGCAGCCCTTGGGAGCGGGGGTGTGGGGGGTGGCCGACGGAGGCGGGAGGCAGCTGCGGGAGGGGCGGGCGTTGCCCTTGCCGCCTAGGCAGGAAGGACTCGCCTCAATCGGCGAGTCCGGTGGGGCGGGGCGGGGCGGGGCCAGGACTACAGGGCCCGCCCAGGGTCACCATCAGGGCGGATGGATTCATCAATAATAAAGGAGAGGCCGAGGATAAAGGCAACGGGGTTGCAAAGCTGCTCAAATCGTGAAAAGGGGAAACAACCCAGAGGGCCAAGAGTCTTGACAAAGGGAGCCTCTCCACCTGGGCTAGCGCCAGTGTCGGGGCACCCGGCGCGGGGCTGTTATTTATCCATTAGCTAGGAAGGACTCGTTGGACCCTGGACAGCGGTCGAAAATGCCCGAATGGCATGATTGACGTTTCCGGTGCTACAGGTCTCTACATGAATACGAACTCAGGTGCCTGACCGCACCCATGGCCAGAGAGATGCCTAGTGGAAGAGCAATGGGAGAAAGAATCCAAATATCACCCCAGAGGAGAAGAGGCCCACCGAGCACGGCCCAGTCCCTGCCCATGCACCCGAAGGAGAAGACCGAGACGCGGGAGCAAAGAGACTTCCGTGTGTCCTCATGGAGACGTCTCAGAGACAGCGACTTGAGTCACGAGGCAAAGTGCAGAAGGAGCCGGTTTCCGAAGGACCGATATGGTCGGACTCTTGTCCTCGGGATTTCCTAGAGCAGTCCGCTTCCCAGAGGTCTAAGAGAGAGCGGCGGCGGACCGGGCGTGCAGTGAGGCGTGGAAGGGCAAGTAGCGTTTCACAGAAACGGAGTTGCAGTAGGCAAGCGTGCAAAGCATGGGAGGTGGACGCGGCTGCTGGTTGCAGCCCACTATGAGTGCGCTTAATGCCAAAGATCTGCACACGCCAGCGGACTGCCATGAGACATATTCTCGGATGCGACTGTCGCCCATTCCAAAGCCTCAACGTGCAGGAGGGGACAGACATGCACACACATGTTTACTTTCCTCACCGAAAACGCCGAGTCGTCATAGGATGCGCACGCGCCCGTCTCGGCGGAAAACGCCTACGGATGGCAAAGGCCCAAGGGGAGGACATCCTTCAAAAGCCGCTGGGATTCCTGGGATCGGGCTAATTGGATGGTCACCTTGTAGAGGTCACGTGACCTCGAAAGCGCTCCCAGTGTAAAGCCAGATGGCTGTGTTTTCGTCTTCTGGGAGGAATCAGCATGGCCATTTACATCTTTTTGGATCAATTACTGAAGTGAACCAAATTTCCTAAGGAAGGTATAGAAACAGAGAGGCTAAATCGCTGTCTATTTCTATACTAAGTGTGTTGCTTTAAGGTAAACTTCTGTGCTTTGAAGAGAAATGAATAGGTCAGGAAGCCTTGTACTTACCTTTTGTTCACTCTAGGTTACAAGCCTTACCCGCCCCCCGGACCCTGAGAAATGACTCTGCGGTGCACTCCTGCAGTGACGCTCCTTTACGTTTTCTTCCTCACTGCGTTTGTGACTCTCTGCACAGCAACATCAAGCAAGTAATTCCATGAATCAAGCCGTCCAATTCATAGCAGTTTTCTAAAACAGAAAACAAAGCTGGATTTTATGTTCAAGGGACAAAATATAATGTAATCCTCCAGCACATCGATGCATTAAAATATCATTTAGTCGGGTGGGAGGATGTGTGACAAGCTGAAGGGGAATAGAGTCCTTCATATTGTGATGTTTGTATAATGATAGATGATGACTATTGTCGGAGGGGTGATCACCTTGATAGATATAAAAATGGCGACGGACCTGATTAGGCACCAGTGACTGGTATGATATTGTACCGGAACTCTATCTATGTAGAAAAAAATTATATGGTTAGTGGAAATGATTAAGCAAACAGCATTGTTCAGTATGCATCATCAACTTACATAGTGTATCTACTTTGAAATTTCTTTCCTCGTGTCTTCATTTTGTCGAATTGGTCTTTAATTATGAGTCTTGTAGGATTTAAATCATTTGGTGTTTGATTATATTTAAGTTTATGTTTTTCAGAGATTCTAATTTTTTCAAAAAGTTATTTATTTATTTTTTTTAGGCGAAGCAAGCCTTGGTTGACTTCACAGAGTGCATTGACCTTGTCAGTATACAATCCCTTGTCAGTTTACAATCCCTTATTTTTTTTTTATTTTTTACAACTACGGAACCATCTTCCTAGGTGGTCTCCCATGCAAATACTAACCAGGCCCAACCCTGCTTAGCTTCTGACATCAGACGGGATCTGGGTTGTTCAGGGTGGCATGGCTGTAGACAAAAGGTTAATCTTTTTTACAAAAATGCCTTAGTGTGTTTGGGACACTTGGAAAGGTCAGCTGACTTGTATATGTAAATATGTTTTCACTGAATTTTGAGTTTTGATCAACACTTGTAAAGTATCAATACTGCATACAGGTTTAGAAGGTGGGCTTTTGACAAGCTTCTGCAGTTTTATAAGCTTCTGTTTCCTTAGCTGTAAAATGAGGTTAAAGTTAGTGTCTATTTTACAAGGCCGTTGTGAAGATTAAACTAGATTTTTCAGATAAGTTTAGCATAAAACTTTGCTCATCACTATATATTAGCTATTATTTTTATTTTAAAAAGAGATGTACTGGAAAGTATCAACTACAAGGGAGTGTATTGAGGGGGTACATGACAGCCAAGCAAAAGCTTAGAAGACAAAGAATAGAACTATAATCAAGAGGAAAGATTTATCTCTGAAGGGCACAGTCTAAGGAATAAGGAAGCAGTAGTGCAATTTGAAAGATTGTAAGAGGCATTTGGAAGATGAGCGGGGAAGAGGAATTTTAAGACGAGTTGATTATCACAAAATGAATGCTAAAAAAGGGGAAATTGGCCTTGCATTAAGTATTCATCTATTTTCAAAGTGGATTCTTTAACAAAAACATAATATATCATATTAACCATAAGATGGCAATATATGAACTTTAAGTAACATGTAATAGCTTCATTGTTCATTATTGTATCTCAAATGTGATAGATATCATGTAAAAGAAAAATGTCAATTATTGAAGTCCTTGGGGAAATTTGCTGTACTCAGTTTTTGCTAGATAGTATATAACTGAAATGTTAATGCATTATTAACTTTTGAAAAATCAAGTGTAGAAATTTTTTCAAAAAGTAATTTGTTATAAGTGGAAATGAAAAAAAAATCATGTCTTCTTTCCACTGGTAAATCTTCAGAATATAAATTATTAAAGAATGTAGTGATATGTACAATACTGATTTTCCTTCATTCTTCGTGTATTTGTTGCATTTCTTAGAGAGGCTTTTACACTATTATTTTATCTTTTAATTTGTTTTTGACCAAAATTTTCATCTTTTAATCTGGTTTCGAACAGAATTTTTTTTTTGGTAGATATAATAAAAATGGAGATTTAATTTTTTTATTTTACTAGAGGTAGTTTAAAATATTTACATAATTTTAACTTTCACCTTTGAAAAGCCGTATTTTGAATTTTTGACCTCTTTTGGAAAAGAATTTGCTTTTGATCAAGGAAGTTTTCTTCTATCTCTGGGAAGAAATGTTTCATGTCTACATATTGAAAGTTTATTGTAACTTGTACTGTTTTTGCTTCAGGTTATGTTATTGCAACAAGATTAACATTAATATTAATATTTATTGATATTTCACAGTATTGTACAGATTAGATTCCACTGTTTGTCAGCCTTGATAATCTCCCCCAACACACACTTCAAGTGCCAATGGTTTCTAATATAACTTGTGGCCACAGTGAATAGTCCTAAAAACAGAAGTTATATTGTTTCTATTTATTGTGGTCTGTTGGATCCTAGTTTTATATATTTAAAAAGTTGGAAGTTTGTACATTTTATTCTGTGATAATTAGTCATTTGATCAAAAGTCATTCCATTAAATTGGTAATCATTAAAAGGAATGTATTTTTTTACACTAAACTTTTATAATTTGAGAGCATGAGGGAAAAAATAGAAGTAAGCATTTTGGTTCTAATTTGTTTTTAAGAAAATAGTAAGTGAATACAAGGCAGTTGTGCAGTTTAGCAAAACTCAGCTTAATATCATGTTTTCATCTTCACATATTGCTAGTATGTCACTGCAGGGAGTTTCAAAAGCATTTCCTTTTAACTGAAAACAAACACATACAAAGAACAATGATCTGGTTTTCAGTGAATGGTTCTTTAAAAAAGTTCAGATTCCTAAAAATTTATGGTTATCATCTACTTCACTACTCGTTCCCTTTTATTTAAAAATATTCCCTTTTCCGGCTTGTGTTTTTTAAAAAATATGATTTTTTAATTAAATCAGTAGCATATAAAAGAAAGCAGTATAGTCTAAGAAATTAATTCTTTGGAAACCTTTGAAAATTTTTGGTAACTTTTGTTTATATGTACAATAATGAAATACTGTTTAGGGGTTTAAAATTTAGTGGGTCTAGAATCTGTTATCATTGGACCATGAAAAAGTATTTTGTTTTCCTTTATACTTTTAAAATAGAACTTTCAATTAGGTGAGAGATGTAAAAAATGGTAGCGATAATGGGAAACAAAGGGTAATTTTGGTCCAAGAAATGGGCACTCGTGGCAACTCTGAGCCATACTACAGTTTCACCTCAGATTGCCTGATCTTTCATTTCAAAGTTTCCCTTCATTAAAAATTTCCACACCTTAGAAAGTCTTTTTTTCCTCCACTTTCAACCACACTGATGATGTCTAAATATATGTAAAACTAAGTTATTTGCTCTGTGTGCCTAGGTAGCCAGTAAATTTAAGAAACATATGATATGTCTGAACATTGGAGTCAAAATAAACTTTTAAAAATAGATAGTATGTTTTGGGCAAATTTTGATGGTAAATTGTGATAATATGTCTAAAGAGCAGGTTTTTTTAATGTAGATGAAAATTCTTGGGTATTTTTGGATTGCAGAGTTGTAATTAACTTCTGAGAACTAGATATTATGGCCTTATGTGAACAGTGGGACATCATATTTTAGACTAGCAGAGTACTGAAACCTGAAGAGTAGAGGATTTTCACGTTATGTTGCTTTTTACTTTTACCAAATCCACTGCTTTTTTTTTTTATTGCCTCTGCCCCTGTGATTGAGCCCAAATCTCATAATTCTTTCTTATGAGGAGTGAAAGTATATACCTTTAGATTGAATTTTTATTGTGATAACTTTTTTCATATTTTTTTTGTTTAAAAACGTTATTGTTTGAGAGAGTTGTGTAAAGAAGCTTCAGATGTCTTGCTTATCTTAGAAATTGCATGAATACTTTGATATAACCATTAAGAAGAGCAACAACTATTTTTCAAATAACTAGTTTCTCCTAGGTATACCTTAGATGAATTCCAGAAGTATGGTTGCCTGTGTACTTACTGATGCTCTTAAAAAAGAGGACCTGGGAGGTAACCTGGACTGTTGAAATGCATTCCCATGAAACTCTGAAGTATAGTAATCGGACAATATTGGTATATTTGATGTTTTTCTGAATGAAATCTTTATGAACATTTAGAGTTTTTAAAAAAATTGTTATTAGATTTGTAGAAGGTATATTGGCTTGGCTCCATCAAGATACTGCTTCTGAAAAAGAACACCTTGAAGCTCTCTTAAAGCATGTTAACTACACAACGTGGATCCTCCAATTGTTATTACTAATGCCTAAATATAGAAAATAACATAAGACTTCTCTGTTTCTAGTCTTATTATTGTCCTCTTCATGGAGAAAAGTTCTCTATACCTACAAGGTACAATAAGCATCTTAATCTTCTTCTAGTTTTCTCCTTTTTCTACTGATAAACTTTCTTCTCCATCACTTTCATCCTGTCACACATTTGTTCACACTTTTATAGTGGACCTTATCACCTTCCATGTCAAGCCTGGACTCATCCGCTTCACTTTTAAGGCATTTCTGGAGTGCCTTTGTATGTATTATCCCAGATCTTCCATGTCACAGAACTTTAAAGGTGAAAGGTGGTGTCATCTTCATTTTATCGGTGAATAAATAGGCTGAGTGACTTACTTAAGACCATTAAGCTACTAATTCGTTCATTCCTTCTACCCAACTCGTTTTGTCATTCTCATGTGACTGTTTTAAAGTTTTTAAAATAATTATCTACATATTAAATGTACTTAAAATTTTGGTCTCAATTCCAAGGAAGAAAAATGGCTAAATTTTTCAGTCACTGATATCTTTTGTTTATAGAATTTCAAATCTTTGTTGTAGATGAGTGTTGTAGAGGGGTTAATGGATAATTAAGATGTTCTATTTTGGGTAGAAAGTGAAGAGAAACATTCTGACTGGTCTCACCTCTGTTTTGCATAGCTTGGTGCCATTTCATTCTGCCGGAGAGGCCAGTGTACAAATTGGTGGCAAGACTTAAGTTCCTCATTTTTAATTCTTTGGTACCTATGTTAGATTGGCACAAACTCTGCACTTTTTAAAGTTGTTTTCTGTTATCTTAATTACCCAGTTTAAAAGATGTATTTTTTAAAAGACGTTTCAGTAAAGTTTCAGTAAAGTTTATGTGAGAGGCAGTGTTAAAGGTGGGAAGAAAATAGATTGGAGTTAGATGGAATAGGTTATTCTATGGGAATGGTTTAATTCTTCTAAGCCTCGGTTTCACCATCTGTAAAAATTAAAGTGGTTTTAAGCAGTAAATGCCAAGTACCCAATCCAGAGCGTGATTAATAGTTGGTATTTAGTAAATGTCAGTTTTCCCATTAGATTGCAAAATGTGGTTTACATTTTCATATCTTCAGCTTATGTTTTCAGCCTCACTGCCCAGAATAAGATGTTTGTAGAACAAATGCTAATACATCTTCACATCACTTTCTTCAATTAATATATTTTGCTGCCTTTAATATACTGAGTAAATACATGGACTCATATATTTACTTTTTCATTTTATTAATCAAAAGCCAAATAAATTAGCAGACCTCTAGAGTCAGATATTAACATAATTAGTAATGTCCTAAAAATATGGAACTTAATAAAATATTATCAAGGTTATTTAAAATTTTTGTTATGTCATTAATCATATGTATTATTGTTTTTTTTAATGTATGTAAAGCAAAGTGTAATATGGAAAACAAATTTTCAGTTATAATTAATTGTAGGTGTTAAAAAATATTCAGAAAGTTGTTGGGCATATCACTGAGGGTGTATGCAGCCCTCTCAAGGTAAAATATTTTGTTTTTATATATGTTACATGGTATCTGGTTAAATTATCGCCTTATCATTATGAGTTTAAAGATACTGATAACAGTCTATGGCCATGCCACCCTGAACAAGCCCAATCCCATCTGATCTCGGAAGCTAAGCAGGGTCGGGCTTGGTTAGAACTTGGATGGGAGACCACCTAGGAAGACCAGGTGCCATAGGCGTAAAAAAATTAAAAAAAAATAAGGGATTGTAAGCTGACAAGGTCTGTGTAATCTGTGAGATCAACCAAGGATTACCTCGCCTAAAAAAAAAAAAAGAAAAAAAAGAAAGATACTGATAACAACTTGAATTAAAGCTGTAATTCTGTCAAATTAACACATTGATACAGGATAATAAGAAACATTTTTAAATAACCATTTTTAATTTTATCTCTAAGAAAAAAATTTGAAATATTTTGCATATATTGACATATTTTTCACCAATTATGTTTCTTATAGTAATTTGTTAATCAGTTGAGAAAATGTCTATTAAGTTGAAATAACGAATTTTATTAAAAACATTCCATTTACTTTATTGTTTCAAGTATAGTAATTTTTTATTATAGCAATATATAATGATAAATCCAAAGATAAAATAATAATATGTATGTGTTATTATCAATACTATTTACAGTACATGGAACAGAATTTGAAGTCAAACTTGCATTAGAATTCCCATGTTGCCACTTAACTGTGTTCACTTGCTCAAATTGCTTAATTCTTCTGCACTTTAATTTGCTTATGCTGAATCTGTATATTAACATACCTGCCATCAGGGGTTGTAGGGATTAACTGAGAAAATTGTGTAGATGAAATACCCAGTTCCTGGCATCTACTAGGCCTGCAACAGATGTTATTTTTCTTTATTAGTATTTCCAGAATACTTTAACAATTGTTAGTTTACTCTTCCCTGTTGACTGACTTCAATTTACTCTACGGAAATTGAAATCTGGAAGTTTTATGATTTATTCTTACCAAGAACTAAATTATAAAATTAATATCTGTTTTTTGTTGTTTCTAAGATTTTCTTTGGTATTTTGTCTCAGGAAAGGAAACCTCAGGTGATACAATCTGTTGACGATTTTAAATATTACTATTGTAAATATTATTATTAATACTCACAAATTTAATTATTACTATAATTTAATCATCTTAAGGCTCATTTGCATATTCAGTAAATAAATAGCAAACTATTTTGAAATTATTTTATTTATTTCTCTCAAATGAAAAATTTAATTTCCATAGTTTGGTTTTTAGACATTTATACTTATATAAATGTTGCTTGTTTTATATACTAGCGGTTACTGAAAAGATAAAAGAAGAAAAGGGAGAATAAAAATAAGTTTCTTTTTTTATATTTTCCATACGTTTTTATAACTACATATAGTTAAATGAAATTCCTACTCATTTTGAGGAATACATTATATTGTATCTGCCTTACCTTCCCCTCCCCCCTTTGTTTATGGTATTATGTTCCTTATTATAGCTTTTTTTTTAAAAAAGTAAATTGTATAAACTGCGGTTCTAGAATGCTAGAGTTGGAATGGACCTTAAAGTTTCCTGTCCTGGTCCAAGTAAGAAACGTTATTAAATTTAAAAATGTTTAAAATAACACCCGTTGCTTACATAAAGAAATTATATACTGAAGTCTGCCTTTGTTTTAAAATGTACTTAGAAACTCTCATTTCACTTTTCTTAAATGTATATACCCAGAAAGGTGTTTATAACAATTGTGGACCATTATTGAGATTCTCTGGGAAATTTTAATGTGAGATATCAAAAGGTGAAGAAGAAAACTAATAATCAAGCAAAGATCTTTTTATTGTAAAATGAACAAAAATCCTTTTAGTTTCCGAAGTGACAGAAATCTTAAATATTTCCATATGATAGCAATATTCATTGCATACTCCAGAGAATATTTAAGAGATGTTTACATCAAATTAGCTGGGTGGTGATGTCTTACATGATCCAAAAACTCTTCTCTTCCTCTATGTACTCATAGAAAATGCTAATTTATTTTAATAATTTTCTTTCTATATTACCTCGTTTGGCTATGTAATATTCTTAGTAATCTAGTTGTTAGCTGAGGAAAAAACTTGAATATTTTCTTTTGAAATTATAATTTAGAATATTTTTCCTAGTGATCTGTTTTTACATTCCATTAATATATTTTCCCCCCTTAATTGATAAGCAGCTAAGCTTTTCATAATGGCATAAACCTATTACTTTACAGATATCTTTACTCCAAAGTTGTAGTTAGAAACATCAGAATTAATAGACTCAATCTTTGTTTTACAAGTCCATAGATGAAATGATCTTTCTTTTATGTGAATGTTCTAGATTGATAAGATATTGCCAGCCAATATTTAAATTTTATCTGTTTTAATAAAAAATTTAGTGTATTACATGCCGCCAACCTTCTTAAATTATGATGGGTTCTACGAAAATAGGTGTATATACAAAGATAGATGGCATGGAAAAAACTGAATGCTGTATTGCATGATACAGTCATAGTGCCCTCAGTTGCTGATGTGTACTTTGGAACAAATGTCTACCCCAAGCAGCTGTGTATGATGTAAGGCAAAGGAACATCATTATCCCTTTCAGTCCTCTCTCTCCTCTTGTCCTCATCCCCATAAACACAATTTCTTCCACTTTCTCCTGCTCTCTTACTCTTTGCTTTCTCTCTAGTTCTCCCTCTGGCATTGGCATGAAGAGCTGCTGTTCTTCTTTTTTTAAAGTTTATTTTATTAGTTTCAAGTATGTAGTACATTGGTTAGACATTTACATAGTATATAAAATTATCCCCCTAATTGCTCTTTCTCTCTTCTGGCTGTCTACCTAGCCATCATATTAATGCTAACTGCATTCCCCATTCCATGCTCCCTATCCCTGTGACCATCTATCAACTATTAATTTGTTCTGTCTTTTATCTCCTACAGAGATTGTTGTCAGATTGCCTGCAGCCCATTTTGCTACTTTTAATTTCTGCTTTTATCATCTATGCCACTTCTAATATAGTTACAATTTATTGGGTACTTATTATGTGCAAGGGACTGTTCCAAGCACTTTATAGCTGAACCATTATTCCTATCGCTACTTTTAAGCTCTGCTAATGATTTTTTTCTCCACTGCCATCACCATTATAATTCCCAATTAGTAGCTGCTGCCAGCCCTTCTTGAGTCTCTTTTACCCTTTTTACTTTCTTATTTTTATTTTTTCTATCTCTTGTTTTTTCCATGACTATTGGCTTTTGCTGGAAATGGTCAACCTCTTATATAACCTTCATAAGAGACCATGGCAAACTAACAAATCTTGGTGTCTATACTTAAATCTCCTGATTTTTCAACCTTTCTCTGTTGTTTCCATTGAAACTGAAAAAAGGCCATTTTTCCTCAAAACCTTTGTGTGTGTGAGAGAAGAAATGAATGTGATTTTTCTCTCCCTTTTCTCTTTTTCCTTTCTTCTCCTCCCTTCCCTCTTTCCTACTTTCTTTCTCAAGAGAGTTGAAGAGTATTTTTTTCAATGCTTGAAAATTATAGAAGACAGGTTACCAGATAGCTAAGATGATGTTATAAATCTTTAGAGAAGAGCTATCTGCTTACAACTAATATCCTTTACATTTTGCCCTAATAATTACATTAACATTAAGGAAAGATCATTTTGAAATAGAATAAATAATTTAAGTCTCTGTTGAAGTCTTAGAAAGAAATTATAACATAAAAATTATGGTTTTTAAATTCAAACGCTATTTATGATTCATAATATTGTGATAGTTAGCTGGACTAATACCTTATGCCAACAGATATATCAGTTTTATAAACATATTAATATAAAGGTCAGTAAATTTCTATAACCTGAGAGATTTTTGTATGCTCATATACATGCATTTATATCTAAGAGGTTTTTGTATGCTTGTATGCATCCATTTAGAAAGCTTATTTTAGCAAATAACATTTGTTGGCATTATGACATATTCCAAAATCTAAGTACAGAGAAACTTCAAATTTCAAAAGCGTTTATTAAATATTTATATTGTGCATGTACTGTTCTGCCAGATGCTGCAGAGGTGTAAAAGAAGCATAAACCACAATATCTGTGTTTAGAATCCTGTTAGGAAATAAGACACAATATAAGCAGAAGCTTAAGAACAGGTATAATGTAGTACGTAAATCAGTACATGTCAGTGTGGTTTAGATTAATTAATTAGAAAATATAAAATAAGAAAATAGTCATTGAGGGGTAGATTTAATTAGAAAAGATTCCTAGCAGTTAATCTTGAGACCGATCAAGTTGGTCTTGAGCTAGATCTGATAATGCCTTGGTAGTCTTATAATTAAATATGTTGGTGCTAATTTAAGATTTGTTTGCTTTCTTATACTCTAATTAATGTTTTAAAAATCTGGGTATAATAGTTTAAAGATAAAACTTCTTTTATTGTTTTCCGAATATTTGGTGAGAGAACAATACATTTTCACTGAGAATCTTTTTTTAGGTAGGTAATAATTGCTTTGTGATTTAATGCTGAAGTAAATTCCATTATATACTGGTGAAACAAACTCAAAACGATCTCATCATTGTATTGGTTATTTCTGTTAACAATTGCCTTGAGCCAAATTCTGTAGGTAACAAATCATTTTTTGTGGAGTATATGTGTTAAAATGTTTCTGTTTTTTTTTTTACTATTCCCTATGATTTAATATTTAGAAATTATTTAGAAGAAATTTTGTGACTTCTGCAATAATAAAATTTTATCATTTTAATGAATAATATTTATAACATAATGAAGAAATGTTATGCTTTTAAGAAATGTTTAATACTTTTCTCACATGTTTTAATGTTCAAATTGAACAAATAATAGTTGCTGAACCTGGGATAGTTTTAATATGTAAAATTTCTAACCTCCTTAAATTTTATTGTAATACAGTCTAGTAAGTGGAATGGATAAATGTGCTTGTTAAATTTATATGATAACTCATTTCAGTTAGAACACAGTGTAAGATATTTTTTGTTTGTTTTCACTATTTGTATGACTAAGTATAATTGTAGAATCTCCAAGTGAATGAATGAACCACATGAATCATTATATATATTATATGTGCTATTATTTGAGATCCATCTTTTCCTTTTGTCTTTCTTCTCCAAACATAACTTTACACACAAACATAAGCACACGCACAACTGATATAACAGTATAAGTCTATAATGCATTAGTAAGAGATCCATAGCACCTAAAGCAACTATAAATTATACTCAGAATAGGGCATAATAAGTAAAATGTACTATTCTGGATGGAAATAACATAAATTCTTCTTTAACATTTAGTTTTCCATTAGTGACAAAATAGAACCATAGCTTCACCTTCCCTAAATAAAAGTACTTTAGCGTTTGTAAATAAGAGCTATTTTATATGATTAGAAACTACTTGTCTCATTTAAAATATAATTTTTGACTCTAAAATTTGCATTTATTTTCACTTTGCATATATCTGTTGATAGTATACACTTGAGTTTTATTATAACAGTCACTATAAGACAATATTATATGTGTACTTGTTACAACAATGTCCTTTCAAGCTTTATTTTTAATAGTTTCCATATTAGTCAATTAAAAATGGTTAAAACTTACTTTTTATCTAGTATGAAAGTATCAGGAATAGAAGGCCAGTTGTTAAAATCCAAGAGAATTATTACAACTAACAAATCCAGGAGAGGGGCAGGGATCACTAGCTTGCAAAGCACCACAAAAGTATGTCAATGATGTTATCTTTCTCCTAGTGGCTGAGATTAACCACCCAGAACTTCACAGCTAAGAGAGATTTCAGATCTTATTTCTAGATTTTCAAACAAAACTAACAAGCCACAAACTGGTCAGAGATAGGCTTTGAGTCAGTCTTCTAAAATTTTAGATATAAATTTATTATCACTTGCCATGACTCAAAAGCAATAAATTAGGCTTCTTAAACTAAGAGAATGATACATACTTAGAAAATACAAGAGCTGAAAGCAGCTAACATATAACTAATGCTATATTATGTAATGACAGTGTTAAAATAATTTTTAAGTTATCTGTTTAGTAATACCCATTTAATACCTATTTAGTACTGTATCATACTTATTAAATGAAGATAATGATAACTCATTTTCTAATGTAGAAAATGCTAAGAATAAAATCATTTAGATTCTGAACTTGATAGTAGAGTTTTTAGGTTCTGAGAATTATTTCTGTCTTTGAAGATGATAATTTTGAGGATAACAATTAAGATCTTTTGATACATTTTTTAATGTACATTTTCTACTTGTTCATACATTTTCTCATTTAGTCAATTAAAAGTTCTAGGTGCTAAGGAAACAGCATTGAATAAGTCAGAGTTTAAACTATACAATCTAATGGTGGAGACAAACACGTATAAAATAATTTAGATAG
>NW_011918607.1:0-569 GCF_000151845.1 Pteropus vampyrus | reverse complement strand
ATTTCTGCGAGGTACACGTTTAAACGGGGTGGGGTAGGATCATTCTCGGCTGGTTTCCTCTCTAGCTTCTTGCCCTTCTCAATCCCAATTCTCCCTTGTCACCGCCCCCCCCCAGCCGATACTAATTGTAATCAAATAACAAAGGGATAGGGGCTTAATTGTAATCAAATAGGCCTCAGATGGTATATGAGCAGCGCATTGCGCTGTTTGGAAGAAGGATATGCCAGGTGAAACTGGATTATCAGGTCTGAAAGCGCTCCTTCGGGCACAGATTCCAGGCAGAACAAAAGAAATGAAGGTCTGCAAAGAGAGACCTACTGGTTTAATGTGGCTGTGGATGTAGGATAGTGAATGTGTGTGTGGGTGGCCCCCGACTCCACTTTATAGTCTCCCTCTGAAGACTCCCTAAATCCCCTGTGCGAAACCTTTTTTAATTTTGTCCTATTCTGATTTGCGGGATGCGAAGGCAACATTGGAAAGGCTTGATTTCCTTGATCGTTCTTGTAGTATTACCTGTTAAGAGGCTGTTAAATGGATGGCAGGGCAGACTGGGACTGGCCAGGTCTTGC
>NW_011918606.1:0-1509 GCF_000151845.1 Pteropus vampyrus | reverse complement strand
ATAAAGGTTGTTGAGTTCAAATTTAGAATAACAGGTTTTTACAGCAGATTGTAATATTAGTCCTTTTTCTAGGAGAGAGGAACACAGCAAAGTTACTGGTTGATTTGTTTAAGGTCATTTGTCCATGTTTAAGGTGTAAGTGGAAATGTCATTGGTTATAATTCCCTATGATCTCGTTTGATGAAACTGGAATTTACCAGAGGTTTTATCCTTGAGATCCAGCGATGGATGAAATGTCCAGCAGTCAGCAAGATTGGGGCAGTGACTACTTTTTGAGATAATCTAATAGTGGCATTAGAATGATTCTATTCTTATCTAACAATTATCTTAAAGAGGAAAGAAAAGAGAAAAAGGACTGTTACAAGTAGCTGACAACCACAAACCTATAGACAATGTGAACAATTATAAGGGAGCAATGGAAAGCAAAACAAGAGTTATTTAGGAATTCTAGTTCAATGTCTTAGATGAATCTGTCCACTGAGATCATTGGCTTATTCTGAAAATCTTGGGTCGATTGTCTACTTCTGAATATCAGCTGTTTCTAAACAATCTCTGAGAATCCTGTTTCAGATTTCCTGTTGGAGTAGCCTTTTAATTGTGTGAAATTCTGATTACTTCTTTAGTTGTGAAATGTGGAATCCAAAGATTGATTTGCTGTAGTTTCACTGCTATATTTGTTGTTAACAATACCTGATAAGGTTCTGTCCATGAGAGTCAAGAACAGTTTTGCTTTGATGTCTCTTTCAATAGACAAACTCACCTGATTGCAAATCATGAAGGGGCTCTTTGGAAAGAAGTTTTGGAAAGGTGGCTTTAGCCTTTGGATGATGAGACTGAGTATAATATCTGAGTCCCTTGTAATATTTTACCATGTCTGTTTACAGCAGGTTGGAGTTTAGTATCAGAGGTAAAATTTCTAAATATATGGGCCTTCTGGCTACCGGTCTATGTAGGGATCACCAGTGTGTTTACAAAGGGGAGGACCATGTGACCATAAGTGCTGTTGGAAATACCTTTGGCCATAGAACATGAAAGTTTCTGAAAGTTCTGTTAATTTTAATTTATAAACAACATTGGTTCCCTCAACCTTTCCTGAAGATTGTGGTGAGAAAGGCAGTGTAGTTTCTAAATAAGGGGTAATGCCTTACTGAGTTATTTTATAATAATTCCCATGAAGTGTGTAGATGGGTCACTTGATGTAAAAATTTGTATACCCCAGGCTGAAAACACAAAGTCTAGCAGCTTTTTAGCAACTATAAGAGCTATAACTTTTTGACTGAGAAATGCTTCAACCCATCCTGAAAACAGACATAAAAAAATGACAATATATTTATATCCTAGGGAGGATAGAAATTGGATAAAATCCATCTGAAGGTGTTCAAAGGGCCTGTAAGACTCACTTCCCACCTTTACAGTTTTCCCAAGATTATATTATTGACAGGTAACACATGACTTCCAGTTGTCTTTTTAAAGTTTCCCATCAATGTTGATTTACAATAATAGTAACCA
>NW_011918605.1:0-1018 GCF_000151845.1 Pteropus vampyrus | reverse complement strand
CACGGACAGCCCGCGGTGTCCGTCTGGTCTGCTGAGATGCCTCTGAGGGCCCCCGAAGGTCAAAGGTAGTCTCAGACCACCGGGTGTAGGAAAGATTATGCGTCTGGGGACACAGGTGATTCCTGCTTGTCAAAAGTTCACCTCACTCCTCTTAGCTTTTAGGAAAGACCGGCGTTAACACCTGTTTGCACTAACAAGTCAGAACAAGATTTTTGCTTTAACCAAAAAAGGTGAGAATACTGGTCAGTCCGCGTTTGTTCCGCAGCAGCCGTTAAGCGGCCGCAGGCCGGTGGGCGGGGCCGCGTGCGGCAGGGGGCGGGGCCGCGCGCTGGTGGGCGGGGCGACGCTGCGCGCACGCGCCTGCGCCTGCTCCTGCCTCCATTCGGCCGTGCCGGGGTCCCGCGCTACCCGGTAGGCTGTCTGGGGTCTGGGGACGCTGACTCTTTTCCACGCACATCAGTGGCGAGTGCCTCTTCACCCTGCGCCGTTTCGTGAGAGCCGAGTGGCCATCTGGGCTTCAAAGTGTTGGCGGAGCGCTGGCTTCTGGCGGCGGTTGGGGGGGCTCTGCGCTTGCGTTTGGAAGGGGAGGCGGCCGCTGCGGGGGAACCTCTGCCTTTGAGGAAGGCGCTCGGGCCATCGCGGTGGCGCCCCGGCCTGGCTGTGGGACAGCAGAGGGGGTCCCCCACTGTTAGGCCCCATTTCCCAAGCAGAAGGGACGTTCTAAGCTGAATTCTGCAAAGAAGGGGGCGCGGGAGGTGCCCTGCGCTCACTGGGCGGCTCAGCCCCTCCCATCATCCGTTTCTTTCCGTCATTTGTCGCCCATTTCCAGTTTATTTGTAATCGAAGATTTTAATGAAAAAGTTATTTTTAACTGGTGTTTAATATCCTTGTATTGGAAATTAAATTATAAAATTCCAATTCTGGGTCACCATCTTTCGGCATCTCAGAAAATCAGCCTCCGCCAGTGTGTGCTTTGTCTGACTCAGCATGCTTGTGTGAGTTGCCGTTTTGCATGCTT
>NW_011918604.1:0-40758 GCF_000151845.1 Pteropus vampyrus | reverse complement strand
AAGAAGAATGTATGCGCAACTTTTTAGGGGGATGTGAATGGCGTCTGTAAATGTCAATTAAGTCCAGTTGGACTAATGCGTCATTTAAGGATGTTATTCCCTTATTGATTTTCTGTTTGGATGATCTGTCCATATCCGACAGTGGGGTATTTAAGTTCACTACTATGATAGTGATTTGGTCTGTCTTTCCCTTTAGTTCGGTTAGTAATTGCTTTACATATTTCGGGGCTCCCTGATTAAGAACATAGATAACATAGATATTAATAATGTTATGTGTTCTTAGTGCATAATTCCTTTTATCATTATGATGTGTCATCACAGTATCTTTCTTTACCTTTTTTATTTTGAAGAGTTTTTTGTCTGATATTAGTACTGCTACTCTCGCTTTTCTCTGAATGCCATTTGCTTGAAATATCATTTTCCATCCTTTCATTTTGAGTCTACATTTGTCTTTGCAGCTGAGATAGCATATGGTTGAGTTTTATTTTTGATCCATTCTGCAACTCCGTGCTTTTTATTGGTGAGTTCGTTCCATTTACATTTAGGGTGATTCTTAAATACGAGATCTTCTTATAGCCATTTTATCTTTTGCTTTCTGCTAGCTCAGTGTTTCATTGCTTCTGTTTTCTTTATTTTGGTTGGTTTTTGTGAGTTTTCCCTTTGGTCCTTCTTGTTTTATGTTATATACTTTGGTTCTGAATCTTTGGTGTGTGGTTACTATTATGAATATGTAAAGGGTATATATATATATATGTGTGTGTGTGTATATATATATATATATATATATATATATATATATATATATTCCCCTTTGCGTATCTGGATTTGAATCTCCCCCCTTTTCAGTCATTGTTATCTCAATTTGTTCCTATGTATGCTGAATGTACATTACTGTCTCGTTATAATGCACTTCTTATTATTTAAGCTATAATGCCCTGTTCTTAGTAAGGGTTGCATTCCTTTGCTCTTATTTGCCTGGTAGCCACTTATCTCCTAACGATGTATTTTGTTTTGTTATTTTGTTTTAGGTGAGTTTACCCCTTTCAGTATTTCCTATAGTGCAGGCCTCATAGTGAAGAATTCTCTCAATTTTTGTATGTCTGGAAAAATCTTATTTTCTTCATATCTAAAGGAGGGCTTAGCTGGATACATTATTCTAGGCTGCTAGTTCTTTTCACTTAATAGCTTTAATTTTTGGTTCCATTCCTTCCTGGCTTGTAATGTTGTGCTGAGAAGTCTGATGATAATCGAATGGGTTTTCCTTTATAAGTTACCGTTTTTTTCTTCGTGGCTGCCTTGAGAATTCTGACTTTGTCATTGATTTTTGATAATTTTAATACAATATGTCTTGGTGAAGGCCTTTTTGGGTTGAGATAATTGGGTATTCTGTTGACTTCTTGAAATCTAAGTTCCAGCTCATTCCTTAGATTTGGGAAATTCTCTACTTTTTGTCTGAAAATGCTTTCTAATCTCTATTCCTTTTCCTTGCCTTCTTATGTTTCCTCTCCTGATGTTATCAGCTAGTTCTTGAATTTCTCCTTCATTATTTTTCATTCTTCGGTTTCTCTCTTCTTCCTTCTGATTTATTTCTAGATTCGTCTTCGATATCACTGATTCTTCCCTCCATTTGGTCGACTCTATTTGCCACGCTTGCTGTTTCATTTTCAACTCTTGCAGTGTTTTTTTTTTTTTTCCTTTATCTCCAGAAGACCTATTCTGTTCTTCTTGAGGATTTCAATGTCCTTGCTCTGCTCATCTAACTCTTTTTTTTTTTTTTTTAATTTTCCTACATTTTTGATATGTCTCGTACTGGAACTCACTGAGTTTTTTCAGAAATAGCATCTCGAATTCTCTGTCATTTAAGTTGCATATTCTATGTCTGTATGCTTATTTTCTGGAGAATTTTCTCTTTCTTTCTGAGATTCCTTGTCACCTTGCTTGTTCATGGTGTTTGATGGACTAATTCTCCACCTGGGCATTAACGGAAGTAATCTGTTGTTTTTCCAGAAAGAAGATTGATTTTATAAAGGTCTCTCTTTAGACTGTTGCAAAGAAAAGCACTTTTTTTTTTTTTTTTTTTTGGTTTTCAGCAGGTGGCTTCTAAGCCTCTTGGATCCCCACTTTATATAAAGCCTTTAAAATGCCTTTTAAAAACATTTTCTTGTAGATATTTAATCAGTCTAGTTTAATTCCCTGTCAGGGTCAGTGACAGTCTCGGCAGCATTTGCTCAGATTCCCCTAGAGCTCCGCCATGATCAGTCTTGGATGATATAGAGGAGGAGTTCTCTGGAACGGGGGTTGGTGACTGGGGCTCAGCCTTGATTTTGCAACCATGTCTGGTAATATTCAACTGTTGTTTCTTTGCAGTCCTGATTCTTGGCTTTCTGCCCTGATATGTGGACCTTTCTGCAAGCCGGTCGACGCAAACTCACAGCTTTCCCAGGCAGGGCTGCTCAGGGAAGTTGCCTCACCTTCACTGCTCCCCCTACCCCTACAGAGAGCTCTGGAGGCTGCGAGAGGCAGCTTCTTTGTTTCTCACAGTCCACCGTCTGACACAGGGGTTCTGACCTGTGGTAGCTCTTATGCGCAGATCCCATGCCCAGATCCCATACCCAGATGTGCTGGTGTGCAGTTTGGGTGTTTCTGTGTCGAGTTTTAGAAGTTCAGCTAATTATTGTTTCAAGGGAAGAGATCTAGGGATGTCTCTCACACCACCATGTTTCTGCAAAGTCTCTGGAAAGGTCTTAATTTCTCCTTCATATTTAAAGGAGAGTTAAGCTGGGTACATTATTAGGCTGGTAGTTGCTTTCACTTAATAGTTTCAATATTTGATTCCATTCTTTTCTGGCTTGTAAGGTCTGCGCTGAGAAGTCCGAGGATAATGTAATGGGTTTTCCTTTGTAGGTTACCGTTTTCTTCTTCCTGGCTGCCCTGAGAATTCTGTCTTTGTCATTGATTTTTGATAATTTTAATACAATGTGTCTTGGTGAAGACCTTTTTGGCTTGAGATAATTGGATGTTCTTTTGACTTCTTGAATTCCATGCTCCAGCTCATTCCTTACCTTTAGGAAATTCTCATCCACTATTAGTCTGAAAATGCTTTCTAGTTTCTGCTCCTTTTCCTCACCTTTGTTAATGCCCATTATTCTTATGTTTCCTCTCCTGATGGGATCAGCTAGTTCTTGAATTTCTCTTTCATTATTTTTCATTCTTTGGTTTGTCTCTTCTTCCTTCTGATTTATTTCTAGATCTCTGTCTTCGATATCACTGATCCTTTCCTCCATTTGGTCGACTCCATTTCCCAAGCTTCTATTTCATGTTTTCAACTCTTGCAGTGTGTTCTTCATCTCCCAGAGATTTATTCAGTTTTATTGGAGGGTTTCCAATGTCCTTGCTCTGTTCATCTAGTTGTTTTTTCAATTCCTGAAATTGCTGATATGATTCATTTGGGATCTCATTGAGTTTTTTCAGAAGTACCATCCTGAATTCTCTGTCATTTAAGTCACATATTTCTATGTCCGCAAGCTCATTTGCTGGAGATTTTTCACTTTCTTTCTGAGATGCCTTGTCATCTTGGTAGTTCATGATGTTTAATGGACTATTTCTCCACTTGGGCATTAATGGAAGAGTATTCTACTGTTTTTCCTGAAAGGTTTATTATATAAAGGTTTTTCTTTCCCTGCTGCAAAGAAGGCTCTTTTCTTTGGTTTCCGGTAGGTGACGTCTAAGCCTCTTGGATCCTGGCTTTATATAAATTCTTAATTACGCTTTTTTTCTTATAGATGTTTAATCACACTCGCTACTCTCAGTCTCAGTTGCTGTCAGTGTTAGTGACAATTTCGGTAGTTTGCTCAGATTCACCTGGGGGTCCGTGGTGTTTGGTCTCGGAGGGGATGGGTGGAGGGCCCATCTGGTTGGAGATGGGAGCTGCAGCTCAGTCTTGGTTTTGCAACAATGGCTGGTAATAATCAACTGTTTTTCTTTTCTGTTCTGCTTTTATGCTTTCTGCCCTGATGTCTGGGTACTGAGTCCACATGGAGCTCACATCTTTCCCCGGCACGGTTGTTCAGGAAACCCGCCACACCTTCTCTCCTCTCCTTCCTCCTGCAGGAAGCTCGAGCAGTGAGAGGCAGCTTCTTTGTTTCTCCCAGCCCACTACCCAATACTTAGGGTTCTGATATGTGGCAGCTCTTATGCACAGATTCCACGCTCAGACATGCTGGTGTGCATTTCGGCTATTTTTTGTTGTTGTTGCATTTTAGATTTTCAGCTTATTGTTGTTTCAAGGGGAGAGATGTGGGGATATCTCTCACTCCACAATGTTTCTGACGTCATCTTCAGTCTAGACTTTTGAGAGAACTTTAGCTAGCTCAGGGTTGGAATAAGGTGCTGGGAAGTAAAACCTTGGGCAGGCAGGAGAGTCACGGAGAAGGAGTAATGAAAACAGGATTCACTTGACTTCTGACGTGGTCCTTTGGAAACAGAGAATCAGCAGGAAAATTTTTCATTTAGTCCAGACCAGTGTCTCACAGGGAAATCGGGGCTCAGAGGTGGGAATAACAATGTAAACAATGTCTAACAAGCAGATAAAAGGAGATAAAATTTCATCCTCTGCTGTATATGCAACCCTGGGCTTTACAGGAGGACGTATTTGTTATTTTCGATTCCTAAATCTGGTTGGGTATCAATGCTTCACTCCTTCCTGCTGTCCTATCTGGAGACAGTCCTTCAGTCCCCAGCATCTACCACCCAGAAAAGAATTCAGTCTTCCACACGAAGTCCTTCCTCAGAGAGACCTCATCCAGGTGAGTCAGAGAGCCCAGCTGGTACTGCAGCAAAGAATCAGAGAGGAAAGAACCTGAAACCTTCTACCTGAGGGCCCCTGAGAGTCTAACCAGCCTCGCCCAGAGCCCAGGGATGGCTATGTTTGTTTACTGGGTTGACTAATTAATTCCTTTAATGTGTCGAATTGGAGTTTTTTTCACTAACTGTGCTGTTTGACATTGAATTCCTTTATATACGTAGAGATGTATTTGGGGTAAAGTTTAAAGTGCATGTGCTCAATCCTATCAGTCTGTCATATTGTGTTTCTCCCATGACTTTTAAAGGTAAAACGTTCTAGATCATCTCCTATCTTGTGAATGGCATTCCTTTGCATTGAGTTACTGTTCACTTCTATTCTTTTCCTAAGCATATTGAAACCTATTATAAAGGTAGAAAGTTCTGCAGATACTACTTCCTCCACTGCTTTTCAAAAGTGTGATTTTGTATTTTTCACTTCCATCTCTTGGCCCATTTATCTGTAATTATAGACCCATATCAATGTGATTACATTATTGTATTTTATATCTTTTCTTTTAGAAGTTAATCTTAGATTTCTATTCAATTTCACTTACACAATTACTTGAATCCACTATAATCAACCTGGTTTTCTTTTTCCTGACCTTCTTTTTCTTCTATGACTTTTCCATTCCTTACTATTTTTTTCTATATACATTCCCATATTTCTGGAACCACATAAGTGAGCAAAATAAGTGAGGCCTCCCTCCGTTTGGCTCTCACATTATAATGGAGAAGTCCCAGTACAATGAAATGACTATGGTATGATGTCATATCCTCAGGGATTAATGTGTGAAGCAAGGGGATCCATAGTTGTGGCATAAACAAGATTTTATAGAGTATGTCTGCAGAGGCAAGGAGCAGAACCAGGACTAGTGTGCCCATCACATATAAGATAAAAGAAGTTGAAACTCAAAGCCCAAGAATAATAAACAAAATAATTCCACAAATAAAAAAAGAGAAGGGCCAGCCATATCCACCACTGGGACTTATAGAAAAGGGTGGCGGGGGGTGGGGGGGATGATTATTTCCTTTATTTTACCCATATGGAAACTGAGGTTGAAAGATTCCAGGTATGCGATAAGGATTAATTTAGCAGGCGTAGGTTGTCCAAATCTTGCACATTCCAAAGAAAGTGTTGGCTCTTGTCTGGCTCCTGAGGAACAGCTTCTAAGCCCTTTCAATGTCCTGCCTGATAAGAGTTTCTTTGTTTATCTGGGGACCTTGGGCCACTATGAATAGATAGTCTATGCTTACAATGTGTTTTATGGTGGGACTTTGGGCCACACAGGATCAACTTAATCTCTGGAGGGGCCGGAGATTAAGTTGAACTATGCAGGCAGTCAATCATGTCTATGTGACTGGACCCCAATAAAACTCCTGGACACCAAGACTCAGGTTAGCCTCCATAATTCGCAATACTCCATGCATGTTGTCACACATCATCGCTGGGAGAATGAAGTGCCATCGATACAACTCCACTGGAAAAGATAGCTGGAAGCTTACTCCTGATCTCTCCTGGACCCTGTCTCATGTACCTCTTCCCTTTGCTGATTGCAATCTGTACACTTTCACTGTGATGAACTGTAGCGTGAATCTAACAGCTTTGCTGAGTTCCGTGAGTCCTCATTAAACCTAATGTTGTTCTTAGGGAGCTTGACTACACCAGGGGAGTGACTGCCCAAGGTCATGGAGCTAACAAGTGGTGGGGCTTGGATCCAAGTCCAGGTCAGTAAGAATAGTTAAGAAAGTGGGGGAAGGAGTGGAGGGAGATGTGGCTGACACTTAAGGGGTGTAGTAACATTTGACAAAGGTACAGGATACATAAATAAAGGAATATGTCTACCAAATATTTACTGAGCAAATGTGATGTGCCAAGTGCTGGTCCAGGCACTGATGAGGGTCACTATGACATCTTAGAGTGGGAAGATGTAGCCAAAGATAAAGAAATACACACAAGCCAAAGATAAAGAGATACACACAAGATGATTTCAGGCATGTAACGTGCTAAATATATATAACAAACTTTTTTATACTCATAATGGTACCTACACATCAAAGATTCAGAACTGAAGTATATAACATAAAACAAGAAGAACCAGAGACAAAACCCACAAAAGCCAAACAAAATAAAGAAAACAGAAACGCAAGGACAAGGAAGCAATGGAAACACTGAGCTACCAGAAAGCAAAAGTTAAAGTGGCTGTAAGAACACCTCATATTTTAATAATCACCGTAAATGTAAATGGACTGAACTCACCAATAGAAAGGTACAGAGTTGCAGAATGGATCAAAAAACAAAACCCAACCATATTCTGCCTCCAGGAGACACATCTCAGCTCCAAAGACAAATACAGCCTCAGAGTGAAAGGGTAGAAAATGATATTTCAAGCAAATGGCATTCAGAGAAAAGTGAGAGTAGTGGTACTAATATCAGATGAAATAGACTTCAAAATAAAAAAGGTAAAGAAAGATACTGAGGGACACTTTATAATGATAAAGAGAATCATGCACAAGGAAGACAAAACGCTTATTAATAGCTATGCTCCCAATCAGGAGGCCCTAAAATATGTGAAGCAATTACTAACAAAACTAAAGAGAGAAACAGAACAAAACACTGTCGTAGTAGGGAACCTAAATACCTGACTCTTAGATATGGACAGATAAGGAAATAAGATCCTTAAATATCACATTAGACCAACTAGACATAATTTACATTTAGAGACCCTTCTATCCCCAAAGACCTGCTTTTACATTCTTCTCTACTGCACATGGAACATTCACAAGGATTGATCACATACTGGGAAACAGAGATAGCCTCAACAAATATAACAAATATAAGAGGGTTGAAATCATATTCTCTGATCATAGTGCTTTGAAACTAGAGATCAACTATAGAAGGAAATCAGGAAGAAACACAAAAACATGGAGATTAAACAAATGCAACTGAAGAATACCTGGGTCAGAGAAGAAATAGAAAGAGAGATCAAGAGATATATAAAAAGAAATGATAATGATAGTACAACATAGCAAACCTTTTGGGACACAGCAAAAACGGTTATAAGAAGAAAGTTCATATCGTTACAGGCCTATATCCAAAAACAAGAGTCCATATAAACAACCTAATGGTTCATCTTAAAAAACTAGAAAAGGAAGAACAAATGAAGCCTAAGTCAGCAGAAGGAAAGAAATTATCAAAATTAGAGCAGAAACAAATGAAATTGAAAACAAAAGAAAAACGATAGAAAAAATAAATACAACGAGAAACTGGTTCTTTGAGAAGTTTAATTAAATTGACAAACCACTGGCTAGCCTCACTAAAGAAAAAAGAAAAAGGGCACAAATAAACAAAATCAGGAATGAAACAGGGGAAATTACAACTGACATCTCAGAAATACAAAGGATCATGCAAGAATATGATGAAAAAAAATATATGATAACAAATTGAATAACCTAGGAGAAATGGAACAGTACTTAGAAAAATTCAATCTTCCTAGACTGACACAAGAAGATCTGGAAAATCTAAATACACTGATCAGCGGCATAAAAATGGAAGGAATCATCAAAAACCTACCCAAAAAGTAAAAGTCCAGGACCAGATGGCTTCACCAGTGAATTCTACCAAACATTCAAGAAGTTTTAATACCTCTTCTCCTAAAACTCTTCCAAAAAATCAAAGAAGAGGCCATACTTCTCAACTCATTTTATGAGGCCAATATTACCCTGATACCAAAACCTGGTAAAGATAACACAGAAAAAGAAAACTGCAGACCAATATCTCTCATGAATACAGATGCAAAAATCCTACATGAGATACTAGGGAACCGAAGACAGCAACATATCAAAAGATTATACACCACGATCAAGTGGGCTTCATCTCAGGGGCACAGGGATGGTTTAATATACGCAAATCGATGAAGGTGATACACCATGTAAACAATTTAAATAATAAGAATCATATGATATTATCAATAAATGCAGAAAAAGCCTTCAAAAGATACAGCATCCATTTATGATCATGTATGAAATATCATTTGGTAGAAAGCTAAGTGTTTTACATGGATATTAAAACAGTGACATTAAGTTATGGAAAATTACTTTTTGTAAAGTCATTTTATTTTTGTAAACTAGAAGATTATACTGCATAAATAAACTGTCATAAATAGGTTCAAGACAGGGGTGCATTACAGCCTCACACAACATCATGGATGAGCTGGAGATACACAATGTAGACTCCCAGCTGATATGGACCATGAGTATCTGAGCAGAGATCAGAACAAATCCCGTCATATAATCATACTCAATATAAATGATATCATTTAGGTCAGCTTGTTACGCAGCATTAGCTATCGATACAATAAAAAGAATTGAATGAGGACACTTATAATTACTGGCTATTTTTAAATTATGGGCATATGTTCTGATATTTGGACATAGCATTTATAATCATTCTGTTATTTAAGTTTATTTTGGATAACTGGTTTAACAATCGATTCTGTTAAGGGTCACGTTTACGTAACCAGGAGAATTTGGAAAGATGTGCATTTTAGCAGAAACTCTGAAGAAATCCTAAGACAGGGCAGGAATCCAAGTTCTCCTGTGAATCACACTGTGATCATGAATATGGAAGAATTTCCTGCATATGAGGAGCTATGAAAGGGATAATAGTGACATTGTTCCCTCACTATGCAGTTAGTCATATGACAAAATAGGAAAAGTGGAGATATTTTGTTTAGACTGTAGAGGAGTCATATTTGTAAGCAGCGCTGAAATTTTGGAGGACAAACAGGAAGGTAATTTAGTAATGAAATGTAAATACACCAACCATTCTTCACCTCAGTGAAAACAAACCCTCACATGTGGAATCCATCTTCAATACTTCAGGAGTTGATTACAGCATGGAAAAGAAATCTTTGCATAGTAATCAACTGAGTAATGCTTCCTCATGTACAAGGTCAATTCTTTCTAAAGAGCATATTACGTGACTCTATTTATCAAATTTGCGACTCTACCTGGAGATATATATTTGATAATCAATTTTATTCCTGGGTACTATGGCAGACTTTGTGGACACTGAATTCAATAAGAGAATAAAAGCAGAAGTCCAGTTAAAACCAGCAGAATGTTAAAGTCCATATTATCATTAAGAGCAGTTAAGGGAGTGAAATAGAATAGAAGAGACCCCAAAGGAAAACTGTTTCACTTTTTCTGTGTAAAACATCACGTAAATGAACTTAGTCAACAAGTGTAGTTTGCTATATTTGAGTTATACAACTCATGAAGACTCTTTAGTAACACAAATGAGAATTCTAAAGATGATGTGGTCATTTGAGAAGAAATTATTTTATTTTTATTTTTTAGGGCTCTGGTTTCACTGTACTTACTATAAAATGCACTAATGATAGAATGGAGAATGGACAAGGCTGTGAAAGCATCCATTACAAGGGTAACTTGACAGATAGCAGACTCTAGCTGGGCTTTAAGGAACTGATTCTATTCTGGCTGAGGGTAAACACACGTAATTAAGTTTCACAGTTATAAAATTATCACTCTGAATTGAGGAATCAGAGGCATTTTGTTGTAGACATAATTCCATCTACAGATGCTAACTTTAAATTTAGAAAAGTAAAACACTCACTACATTAATAATATGGGTTGGGTTTCTTATATGTTTCCTAAATCCACGTACTATTTTTTTTCTTTTGATACAATTTATAGCTGTGATAAGAAAAGTACCACAGCCCTGACTCAGACATGGTCTTTAGCTTCAGAAAGTCCATCAGTCCTGTAGTTGGCAGTCACTGCTAAATCTGTTGCTTGCAGAGGCCTCAGAACTCTGGGTTTGCCAAGTAGCATGCACACCATTTCAGCTCTGCCCGCATATAGAACATGTATCATGCAGTTCTAACTATGGCACAATACAACTGCTCTGAAAGATGTGGCTTCAGGGTAACTGTCGACTTCCTCTTCAGCTGTGTAATCTTCCTTGCATACCGAACACTCTAAACACATATCGACTTGCTCCTGAGTTACTGTCACTGTTGGAAGAGATGTTATCTTCTCCTTGGCAGCTCGTGGAGGCCCTTTGTTTTCCAGTTGTCTTAAAAGTTAGCTTATGATGGCATCAAGCCCTGTGCGAACTCCCAGGCATAGTCCCCAGGGCTGGAGTGCAGCATCCCCCTCCAGGAAAAAGGGTGTGGGGACCCAGGAACTGCAGAATTTGCAAAGACTCCAGCAAAGAACTGTTGTATTATTCTTTCTATAGCTGGAGATCTACCGGGATGAGTAGCTCTTTGCAATCTATATCTCCCAATCATTGGCAACCTTGAAGGCCGACTTGGTCCCCAGAGTCAGTGTGAGTTTGGTGACCTCTCTCATTGGCTCTATTATTTTAGTCCAGTAGATTGCTACTTAGAAATTGCCTAAAATCCTGTATAATCATACTGAGGTTCGAATTGCACCAGAACTCTGCAAAATGTGTTATTTCCTATATGGCTGCCACCATCACCAAAAAAGCTGGAATCATCTGTCACTTCTTCAATTAAGCCTGATTCATATCTGGGATGATACATATTCTGGGAATTTGAGGCTGATCTTGCCCTTACAAAAGTGGCAGAAAAACCAGTGCTTGGCGGTAGCAGTCCAAGAGCTCACCTCTGCTGCCTCTGCCACCGCTTCCTCAGTGTGCACATCTGTCTTTCAGGAGTCGGCATCCATCACGGGAGCCGTCCCGACATAGAGAGGCAGGAGATCACAGAAGAAATAGAGCAGACAGTGACCACAAGGCCATCTTCCAACACCAAAGAGGCACAGGGCAGAAGAAATTATTTTTAAGATCCATATGTCTTCAAATGATAAATGGGATTTTCCAATTATTCTTGGTTTAAATCTGGGAAATACTTTGTGAGACTGGGAAAATGGACAAAGAGAGAAAATATCTATACATCAGAGCAGAAAGCATGATAAACAATTACTTACATTGTATGGAGAAGGTGGAAAACTAAATGGAAATTCCAGCAAATAAATAAAGGAGGCATATTCTGTTTTCACAATTTTCTGGTTCAAAGGCTTTTAGCTATCCAAACACAGAAAGTTCTTCAGCCCCAGAACAGTTGTCCCTTTTCTAGCTGCCTTCCCACGGAATCTTTTCAAAGCCCCCTTTATGTCTTTGTTCCTGAGACTGTAGATGAAGGGGTTCAGCATGGGTGTGACAACAGTGTACATGACCGATGCTACTGCACCTGAATGCGAGATTTGGGCAGCAGCAGAGCTGAGGCACACTCCTACACTTGTACAATAAAATAAAAAGACAATAGAAAGGTGAGAAACACAGGTAGAAAATGCTTTAAACCTCCCTTGAGCTGATGGGATTCCACGTATGCAAGAAACAATCTTAGAGTAAGAGTAAAGGATGCCAGCAAAAGGAACACCAAACAGCAGCACAGCTGCCAAATATATCACCAGGTTATTAAGAAAGGTGTCAGAACAGGCAAGTTGGATCATCTGATAGAGTTCACAGAAAAAGTGGGGGATTTTCAAGACTGTACAGAAAGATAGTCGCAACATCATCAAGCTTTGTAACAAAGAATACAGGACACTCATGATCCAGGACACCAGAAGCAGCAGTCCACAGAGTCGGGGGTTCATGATGACTGTGTAGTGCAGGGGGTGACAGATGGCCACAAAGCGGTCATAAGCCATCACAGTCAGAAGGAAGTCATCCAACGCTCCAAAGAGTATAAAAAAGTATATCTGTGTAATGCAGCCTTTATAGGTTATGACTTGGCTCTGTGTTTGGATGTTCACCAGCATCTTTGGGATAGTGGTGGAGGTGAAACAGATGTCCACCAAGGACAGGTTGGAGAGGAAGAAGTACATGGGCGTGTGGAGGTGGGAGTCTGAGCTGACGGCCAGCATGATGAGCAGGTTTCCAAACACAGCGATCAAGTACATGGAGAGGAAGAGCCCAAATATGAGAGGCTGCCGTTCTGGTTCATCTGAAAATCCCAGGAGAAGAAATTCTAAAATTTGTGTACCATTCCCTTGTTCCATGTGGTGGAGGTGATGACTGAAAATGAAAAAAAAATAAGATGATTAATTTTTATACATGAGTAATACTAACATGTGAAATGCTACAATTTATATTTTAACCATAAGATGTATATATGACATGTATATGGTTTTATAGAAATTTGATCTCCTTTAAGTAAGGTCATGTGACATCTCTAATTACAAATTACTGCCATCCTCTTAGCAATTTGCCAAATAAATCATTTTTATATTGGTTTCATGAGAAATTCTTTTACACACTGAGGAAGTCCTGACCATTTTCTAGACAAGGAGCACGTGCTGAAAAACAGAAGTCCCTATAATCCAAAGATGGAGAAGGAATATAAGAAAGTGAAAAATCATACACGATGTTAGATGGTGCCTGTGCTTTGAAGAAAAAGAAAGTATGTGTACAAGTTCATAGATGTGCGTGTCGTTTTCAATGGAATTGAGAAAGACTTGAAACAAGATGCTACTTGAGCAGAGACCTTCAGGGAGATGCAGAAAAGACAGGAAGAGTTTGGGGAAGTGTGTAGCCTGCGTGGGAAAGAGCCAGTGCAAAGGTCCTGAGTTTGGCACTTGCCTCAAGTAAATGTGCTCAAAAGGAAGCCGTGTGGTGAGGGGAATGAGAAAGAAGGAGATGATAGGGATGCTGTCAGAGAGTGGAGGAATGACATGGCCTGTCTGCTTCAGATGAAACTTCAGGACCCTTCGAGACCCAGGGATCACTCAATTACATATTGTTCCTTAAACTTTATTATCTTTGCAAGGGATCCTGTGAGGAGTGATGTGTTCTTTAATTCCATCTTTTGATCGACATTCTGGATCTGTATTTTAAAGAACACATTTCAGAGAATATGAGCTAGGTACCCCTGCCCTGAGAAGTGAAGAAATGCTCAGCTACACGAAAAACACACACTCACACCCACCTCCTGGGTCATGTTAATACTAGCTTATACTCACCCCCAGACACAATAATGATGAAAGAAGTAATACAAGGCAAGATAATATCAGATTATCCCCCTACAGATTATAGAATAAGTTCCGAAGTCCATTGATAAGCCCTCAAATCGACATGTAAAACTGGGACTCCATTGTCATATAACTATTTTCTGCCCTTATTTTAAAATTAGTTAAATAAGAAGAGATTAAATAATGAAAGATAGAGGAGAGAGAGACAGAGAAGAGACAGAGACAGAGATAGAGACAGAGACAGATCTAATAATCTCGGATACTCCCTGAGAGAGTGCGATGAGGAGAAAGCATCCTTAGTTGGTAACATGCCAACCGCAGTTGTTTTGCCTTATGCCCAGAATTATCAATAAGGTAGCAAATAACTATTTATTCAAAACAGAAAGCAGAAATTTCTTTATGTGTCAAGATATCTCACAGATCAAACATATTACTACAAAATTTGCAAAGAATAAACCTACAATTTACAAAAGGAAATATACAATATATAGAAAAAAAGCAGAGATTTTTACAGCTGAAATGAGACATTAGTAAATAACATTAAGTGCAAAGTCTTGGAAATTTGAAAACTCGGTTTTGTTTCTGAGATCTACCACCACTTAGTTTTTTCAATGAGAGACAGCTGAACATTCTAAAGGCTAAATCCTAAACCAAATGGTATAGAAAGTGACATCAATTTAAAATGATGTCAGGTTTGAACAATATATGTAACAAACTTAGCAAAGTTAATCATCTATTGTCTGTTGGCAAATAAATGATGACCACTGTGATGAGACGAGACAGATTATTTTTTTCTGCATCTTATGTCTCCATTACTTCTCCACCTCTAGGACCTCAATTGCACAGCCATATTTTATTGTCACCTCTCCCATCTTCTAAGGGCTGGAAACCCTCTAGACAGAAATCACATTGACCCACGAAGATCTCTTTATATTGAAAACTGTTCAGAAGACTCCCGAATTAAACTCCATCCCAGTGATTCCTCAAAGAAGAGAGAAGTCAAATTTTGTAGCTTCAAACACAAGGCTCATGTCTTGTGACCTTTTCACCCCTTTCACCCGCATAGAGCCATGCCCGTGCTCACACTAATCTCCCAAACGTTGAACATGACTCCCAGCTTCTCCTGGCACCACAGCTACAAAGCTCAGAGCCTTTACACTCATACTTCCTTCTGCTTGCAGTCTCCCCACCAGACATTTTGGAACTTTCCAAACCCTCTCCATCCTCCAAATACCAAGTCCTCTTCAGATTGCTTGCATCTTCTCCTTCATGATTCCTTTCTTTTTCTGAACATTATCACAGGAAAAATACTTTCTCATCAAGTTACTTGCATATTAGGATATCCATGGTATAATTTTATTTATTTCTCTGTCTTTTCTCCCTGCTAGACAGTGAGTGCAGTGAGGCATGTAGCATGTTAAACAAATCACCACCTTCCCACCAGACTTAGCTGAGTTGAAAACAGTAGCTGAATAAATAATCACTCCACAGAGAGATGAGAGAACATTCTCAGAGAAATTGCTGATGATGAGAGAAGAAATAGAAGGAGGCAACACTGACATGGCTGTGGGGGCCGTGCCAGTGGAATGTTTTCTACATTCTATATCAGGACGCAGTAGAGTAACAGTTTATAGTTTGCAAGAATTAACTAGAATAGAATCAAAAAGCCATAAGAGGAAATATGAGAGTGCATGATATATAGAATACATACTTAATCGTATCATGATTCTCTTTGTCAATCCCATATATGTGTGTGTGTGTGTGTGTGTGTGTGTGTGTGTGTGTGTGTGTGCGCGCCTGGTGTGCAGGCATGCTGGATCGTAACAGAAAAAGAATGTCTTATTTTGGGAGAAAACAAAAACCTCCTGATCCACTGTAATAAATATAAGAATAGTTTTAAAAGACCACTTCTTGTCAATGAGGGAAAAGCAACAAGAATGAAGAACTCACAGAGAGTCAGGTGCAGAGAGAAGAGGCAGCCGGCATGGGTGCTGCAGTTCCCTAAGGCTCAAGGGACATCACACTGACAGGACCTTTACTGCTCCACTGGCCTCATCACGGCATCCACCTCAGCCCTGATCTAATTGTTATTCCTGTGTTTATTCCACGTTTACATAAGCAAACTTGTATTAATATGGACAGTACTGGATGAGCCTGGCCACTCTCTCACTTTTCTTTGTGGAATTCTTTCCTTTGATATTTTGGGGTTTGAGTTTTGACCTCTTTTGAACAATTCTGATGGGTACACCAGTCCTGGTTCTTTTCCATATCCAACATGAAAAGTTCTCCCCAGACATATTCTATAAAATCCTCCTTATTCTACAACTATTGTTACCCTTTCTTCATACATTTATTCCCTAAGGAAATGATGTATAGTGCACTCATTTCACTACACTGGGCCTTCTCCTTTGTAATGAGAGATCCAATGAGTAAGGACCTCCCTTATTTTGCCTATGTGCTTTTATAATATGTGCATTAATATAGAACAAATGTTGAGAGATGGGGAAATATGACCAAGTTAAAATAGTAGATTTTAATAACTGTATTAAACCAACTCAATTAATATGTAAGACCAACTCTAAAAGAAAAGATAAAACACAATAAGGTAATCACATTGATATGGGTATCTAATTCCAGATAATTAGGAAAGACCTGCATAGAAAAATATAAAAATATACTTTTGACAAGTTGTGAGGAAGAAGTACTTACTGTTATAATTTCTACCTATATAAAGGTAAGTAGATTCAGATATCCTTAGGAAAGGATAGATGTGATCATTAATGAATGAAAAACAATGCTGCTCAAATGATGAGTGAGGACATATATGTTTTTATGTGTAAAAATAGCGAGGGGGGCACAATATGACAGACTGTTAGAATTGAATAAAAAATTATAATTGTCATACTTTCCAACAAATTCATCTCTCTATATATGATGGAATTCAATGTCAAACAGCAAAGTTGATAGAAAAAATCTCCAATTTAACATATTAAATAAATTAATTAGTCTACCTAGCAAACAAACATCGCCATCTCTAGGCTCTGGGTGAGGCTAGTTAGTCTCTCAGAAGACCTCAGGTAGAAGTTCTCAGGTTCCATCCTCTCTGACCCTTCCCTGAAGTACCTGCTGGTCTATTGGACTCATCTGAATGGGGTCTCTGAAAGGGAGGACTCCGTGTGGAAGTCTGAATGCCTCCCTGGATGATCGACGAGGGAGACTGAAGCTCTGTCCCCAGACAAGGCAGCAGAACAAAGTAAAGCATTGATCTCACTCGGACTTAGGAATCCAAAATAATAAATATATGTTGTAAAGCCCAGGCTTGTACGCACAGAGGTGATCATTTCAGCTTCATTTATTTGCTCATTAGGCACTGTTTCCAATATTACTCCCACCACTGAGCCCCGATTTCCCTGTGGGACACTGGTCTGGACGGACTGGAAATTTTTCCTGTTGATTCTCTGTTCCCAAGAGTCCAGGTGAGAAGTCAAGTGAATCCTGTTTTCATACTCCTCCATGATTCTCCTACCTGCAAGAGGTCTCACCTCCCAGATGCTCATCTCAACCCTGCATTAAAGTTCTCTCAAAATTCTAGACTGAGGATAATGTCTGTGTTAGGTCCCAGGGTCTTCAAAGTATTTCCCTCTTTGTCAATAGGGAAACTCTGTGACTTTCATGTAAATGTTGGACACTACACACCTTGGCTTCATGACGCTTTACCAAATTAATGAAGAATATTATGCTTATATCAGAAGTTAAGAGCTGTCCTTAATCCCACTTTATAAAAGATTTGATAATTTAAAAAATATATATTTACATACTTTTATGTCATATTATCTGAGCTTTTAACTTCAGGCTTTGTCAAATTTCAATTTTATAAAGGTGCATCCTATGGGGTTTTTCTATTATGAACTCTATCCCACATTGCAGAAATGGGACTCAAAAAGTTTAGTGATCTGCCCGAAGTTATAATCAGAGTAAGGAATAGGCGCTGATTGGAATCTGTCAGGACGCTTTCAATTTTTAATCTCTGAGCCAGTGCTTCCCAGCCAGAGATGATGTTGCTCCTGGGTTATTAGGCAATGTCTGAAGGGAGGCTCTAAAAACCTACAACATCCATCACAAATAATTATGTCAGATTTCGAAGGTGAGATAAGCTAGTCTGGACTAGCATTTCTCCAACTTCAGTGTGCATATGACTCATGCAGGATTGTAGTTCAAGTGCAGATACTAATTCAGCAGGTCTTGTTGGGCCCAGGGACTCTGCATTTCTCACAAGCTCCAGGAAGATGCTGATGCTGCAGATACTGGTCTGAGGGCACTGCGAGTAGCAAAGCTGAGGTCCTGTGATCGTGTAAGGGGCTCCTAGTTGTACGACATCTGTACCCAAAATTGTGTTTAAATTAAATTTTGGTTAAAATGTGTACAGTCATGCACCATCAAACAAAGGGGATAAATTCTGAGAAATACAGGGTAGGTTAGGTAGCATAGAGCACACTTACACAAACCTAGATGGTTAGCCTACCACACACCTAGGCTATGTGTAGAGACCACTGCTCTGTAGGGGAAGAAAAATGTTTCTTTCTACCCTTTGAGTTCTTTGCTGACACATCCTTGTAACCAAGGCCAGTTTAATACAAGAAAACCGATAAAGTTTAATAACATGTATACATGGGAGAGATCCAGGAAAACTGGGTAACTCCCCAGAGTGGCCTGAGCTACCCTGTTAACTATCGTCTTTAGCTGAAAGTAGAAGGTGCTGGGGTTGGGTAGAGTCGGTAATGGGAGGTTATCAGGAAAAAAAACAGTAAATGAGGTAAGGCTGTTATGCAGACATAAGGCATTGTCTTCTTCGTTGATGAGTTTCTAGAGAAAAAGACACTCCCATTGACCTGGTACAGCCAGGGAGACACCCTTACAATTGGAGATTTTCCTTACTGTGTAAATGTTCCTTACAAAGTAGAACTTGTACTTGGATTTCAGAGCTTCTCCCATGTCCGTTATTTCTTAAAAGTAACCAGCATCAAATAATCTTTATGGCAAACTGACATATTTTGGGGTGACAAATTCTGCATTTCTCACAAGCTCCAGGAAGATGCTGATGCTGCAGATACTGGTCTGAGGGCACTGCGAGTAGCAAAGCTGAGGTCCTGTGGTCGTGTAAGGGGCTCCTAGTTGTACGACATCTGTACCCAAAATTGTGTTTAAATTAAATTTTGGTTAAAATGTGTACAGTCATGCACCATCAAACAAAGGGGATAAATTCTGAGAAATACAGGGTAGGTTAGGTAGCATAGAGCACACTTACACAAACCTAGATGGTTAGCCTACCACACACCTAGGCTATGTGTAGAGACCACTGCTCTGTAGGGGAAGAAAAATGTTTCTTTCTACCCTTTGAGTTCTTTGCTGACACATCCTTGTAACCAAGGCCAGTTTAATAGAAGAAAAGTGGTGAAGTTTAATAACATGTATACATGGGAGAGATCCAGGAAAACTGGGTAACTCCCCAGAGTGGCCTGAGCTACCATGTTAACTATCGTCTTTAGCTGAAAGTAGAAGGTGCTGGGGTTGGATAGAGTCAGTTATGGGAGGTTATCAGAAAAAAAACAGTCAATGAGGTAAGGCTGTTATGCAGACATAAGGCATTGTCTTCTTCGTTGATGAGTTTCTAGAGAAAAAGACACCCCCATTGACCTGGTACAGCCAGGGAGACACCCTTACAATTGGAGATTTTCCTTACTATGTAAATGTTCCTTACAAAGTAGAACTTGTACTTGGATTTCAGAGCTTCTCCCATATCTGTTTTTTCTTAAAAGTAACCAGCATCAAATAATCTTTATGGCAAACTGACATATTTTGGGGTGACAAATTCTGTTGCCTTATACTTCCTAGATTACAGACCTATATAACATGTTATTATACTATAAACTATAGGAAATCATATCAGGATGACTATTTGTTTAGTAATGCTTCATATTCTGATGTTACCATGACTATGAAGACTTAGCCAATAAGAATTTTTCAGGAACATTATAATCTGTGATTATATTTATTTCTGGGTATTATTATTGTTTTAATTAATTAACTAGTTATTTAATTTTTTCTGGTGACGTTGGTTAATGACATCCAATAAGTTTCAACTGTATACTTTAACAGTAAGGCATATATATGTTTACACTGTGTTCACAACCCATAGTTAGATTTCTTTCTGTCACCACATATTTGACCCACTTTACCCCATGTATCTCCTCCCTCTCTCATATCTATTGTTCAAGACCATGAGTCTCTGTTTCTTTGTCCTGTTTGTCGTTTTTAGGTTTCTATTCCACATATAAATGATATCATGTGATTTTCAACTTCTGTCTGGCTTATTTCACTTAGCATGATTATCTCGAGTTCCAGCCATGTTGGCGCAAATGGCAGTATATCATCTCTTCTTATGGCTGATAATATTCCATTGCATATGTGTACCACGGCTTCTTTAGCCAATCATCTATTGTAGGACACTTCGGTTGCATCCATGTCCTGTCCAGTGTGAATAATGTTGCTATGAACATTGGTGAGCAAAAATCATTTTGGATATGGATTTCCAAGTCTTTGGAGTAAATACCCAAGAGGGATTTCTGGATCATATGGCAGATCGATTCTTAGTTTTTTGAGGCATCTCCATTCTGTTTTCCAAAGTGCTTGTACCAATTTGGAGTCCCACCAGCAGTATATGAGAGTTCCTTTTTCTCCACATCCTCTCTAGCATTTGTTAGTACTTGTCCTCTTGATGATACCCATTCTAACAGGTGTGAGATGGTATCTCACTGTGGTTTTGATGTGCATTTCCCTAAAAACTAACGGTGTTGAGAATCTTTTCAAATATTTGTTGGCCATCTGTATGTCCTCTAGGCAGAAGTGTCTGTTCAGGTTCTCTGTCCATTTTTTGATTGGATCGTTTGTTTTCTTGTTGTTATTGAGTTGTATGAGTTCTTCGTATATTTTGGATATTAGGCCATTATCGGAGGTTTCGATCGCAAATATGTTTTCCAATTCAGATGGTTGTCTCTTTACCTAGTTGATGGTTTCTTTTTCTGAGCAGAAGCTTTTTAGTTTGATGTAGTCCCATTCATTTATTTTTGCTTTTCCTTCCATTGCCTTTGAGGTCACATTCATAAAATCCACTTTAAGTCCAAGGTCCTTGAGTTTAGGTCCTATGTTTTCTTCTATGCATTTTATTGTTTGAGGTCTTATACTCAGGTCCTTAATCCATTTTGAGTTAATTTTGGTGTGTGGTAATAGAAAACAGTTTGGTTTCATTCTTTTGGAGGTGGCTTTTCAGTTTTCCCAGAACTATATCTTGAAGAGGCTTTCCTTTCTCCTGTACATTTTTAGCTTTTTTGTTGAAAATTATTTGCCCATATAAATATGGGTTTCCTTCTGGACTCTGGATTCTGTTCTGTTGGACCGTATGTCTGTTTTTCTTGCCAATAGCATGCCGTTTTGATTATTGTCGTTTTGTAGTATAATTTGAAGTCAGGCAGAGTGATGCCTCCAGTCTCGTTCTATTTTCTCAGAATGGCTTCGGCAGTTTGAGGTATTTTCTGCTTCCATACAAATCTGATATATTTTTTTCTATTTCTTTAAAAATGTCAATGAAACTGAAGGGGATTGCATTCAATTACTATAATGCTTTAGGTCATATGGTCACTTAAACTATGTTGATGCTTCCAATCTATGAACATGGAATATCTTTCCACTGCTTTGTATCTTTTTTGATTTCTTTTAATAAGGTCTTATAGTTTTTATTATATAAGTCCTTCACATGTTTTATTAAGTTTATTCCTAAGTATTTTATTCTTTTCGTTGCAATTGCAAAAGAAATTATTTTTCTACTTCTTTTTCTGACCTTTCGTTATTAGAGTATAGAAACACTATGGATTTTTGAATATTGCTTTTGTACACAGAGATTTTACTGTATTTGCTTATTGTTTCTAGTAGTGTTCTATGGAGTCTTTAGGGTTTTCTATATAGAGAATCATGTCATCCGCAAATAGTGACAGTATGACTTCTTCGTTTTCTATTTGGATGCCTTTTATATCTTTCTCTTGCCTGATTACACTTGCTCGGACCTCCAATGTTATATTGAGTAACGGTGGCAATAGTGGTCAGCTTTGCCTTGTTCCTGATCTTAGAGGGAAGGTTTTTAGCTTTCCAACATTCGGTATACTTTTGCCTGAAGGTTTCTCATATATTTATGTTGACTGAGTGTTCGTTATATATAAACTTTATTATGTTAAGGTACTTTCCTTCTATACAATTTTGTTAAGTGTTTTGACCATAAATGTGTGCTGTATCTTGTTGAAGGCATTTTCTGCCTTTTGATCTGATCATAGGATTCTTATTTGTTAATTCGTTCATGTGGTGTATCACATTAGTGGACTTGCATATGAAGAAACATCCCTGTTCCTGTTAAATGAAGCTCACTTGATTGTGGTGTATAATCTTTTTAATATGTTGCTATATTCAGTTCTCTGTATCTTTCTTATTTAGGATTTTTGCTTCTGTGTTCATGGGAGATATTGGTGTGCAGTTTTCTTTATTTTGTGTTATCTTTATCAGGTTTTGGTATCAGAATAATATTGGCCTCATAAAATGTGTTGGGCAGTATTGCCTCCTCTTTGATTTCTTGGAAGAGTTTGAGGAGCATAGGTATTAAATCTTCTTTGAATGTTTGGTAGAATTAACTGGGGAAGCCATCTGGCCCTTTTACTTTTTGGTAGGTTTTTGATAATTGTTTCAATTTCCATACTGCTGATTGATCTTTTTAGATTTTCCAGTTCTTCTTGATTCAGTCTAGGAAGTTTATATTTATCTAAATACCGGTCCATTTCTTCTAGGGTATTAAATTTGGTGTTATATACTTTTTCATAGTATTCTTGTATGATCCTTCGTATTTCCGCAATATCTATCATAATTTCACTTTTCCATCCCTGATTTTGTTCATTTCTGTCCTTTCTCTTTTTCCTTTAGTGACTCTAGCCAGGAGTTTGTCGATTTCATTAACTTTCTCAAAGAAGCAGCTCTTTTCTGCAATTATTTTTTCTATCGTTTTCTGTTTGTTTTCAATTTCTTTCCTTTCTGCTCTAATTTTGATGATATATTTCTTTCTGCTGACTTTAGGCTTCATTTGTTCTACTTTTTCTAGTTTTTTAAGATAAAGCATTAGGTTGTTTATTTGTGCTCTTTCTTATTTTTGGAGATAGGCCTGTAATGATAGAAATGTTCTCTTATGACCACCTTTGCTGTGTCCCCAAACTTTCGATATGTTGTACTATCATTATCATTTGTTTCTATGTATCTCTTGATCTCTCTTTTTATTTCTTCTCTGACCCAGTCATTCTTCAGTAGCATGTTGTTTAATCTCCATGTGTTTGTGGTTCTTCTTATTTCTTTCTGCAGTTGATCTCTAATTTCAAAGCATTATGATCGGAAAATATGTTTGATATGATTCCAACCTTCTTATATTTGTTGAGGCTGTCTCTGTGTCCCAGTATGTGGCTGATTCTTGAGAATGATCCATGTGCACTAAAGAAGAATGTATGCGCAACTTTTTTGGGGGTGGAAGGCTCTGTAAATGTCAATTAAGTCCAATTGGACCAATGTGTCATTTAAGGATGTTATTCCCTTATTGATTTTCTGTTTGGATGATATCTGTCCATATCTGACAGTGGGGTATTTAAGTCCACTACCATTATAGTGATTTGGTCTGTTTCTCCCTTTAGTTCTGTTAGCAATTGCTTTACATATTTCGGGGCTCCCTGATTAAGAACATAGATAACATAGATGTTAATAATGTTATGTGTTCTTAGTGCATAATTCCTTTTATCATTATGATGTGTCATCACAGTATCTTTCTTTATCTTTTTTATTTTGAAGAGTATTGTCTTCTTATAGTCATTTTATCTTTTGCTTTCTGGTAGCTAGGTGTTTCATTGCTTCTGTTTTCTTTATTTTGGTTGGTTTTTGTGAGTTTTCCCTTTGGTCCTTCTTGTTTTATGTTATATAATTTGGTTCTGAATCTTTGGTGTGTGGTTACTATTATGAATATGTAAAAGGTATATATATGTATATATGTGTGTGTGTGTGTGTGTGTGTGTGTTTGTGTGTGTGTGTGTGTGTGTATACACACAGTTGTGCATTTTCTTCTGCTTGCGCCTTATCTCCATTCCCCTTTGCGTACCTGGATTTGAATCTATCCCCTTTTCAGTCATTGTTATCTCAATTTGTTCCTATGTATGCTGAATGTACATTACTGTCTCATTATAATGCACTACTTATTATTTAAGCTATAACGCCCTGTTCTTAGTAAGGGTTGCATTCCTTTGCTCTTATTTGCCTGGTAGCCACTTATCTCCTAATTATGTATTTTGTTTTGTTATTTTGTTTTAGGTGAGTTGACCCCTTTCAGTATTTCCTATACTGCAGGCCTCAAAGTGAAGAATTCTCTCAATTTTTGTATGTCTGGAAAAGTCTTATTTTCTTCATATCTAAAGGAGGGCTTAGCTGGATACATTATTCTAGGCTGCTAGTTCTTTTCACTTAATAGCTTTAATTTTTGGTTCCATTCCTTCCTGGCTTGTAATGTTGTGCTGAGAAGTCTGATGATAATCGAATGGGTTTTCCTTTATAAGTTACCATTTTCTTCTCCCTGGCTGCCTTGAGAATTCTGACTTTGTCATTGATTTTTGATAATTTTAATACAATGTGTCTTGGTGAAGGCCGTTTTGGCTTGAGATAATTGGGTGTTCTGTTGACTTCTTGAAATCCAAGTTCCAGCTCATTCTTTAGATTTGGGAAATTCTCAACTTTTTGTCTGAAAATGCTTTATAATCTCTGTTCCTTTTCCTTGCCTTCTTATGTTTCCTCTCCTGATGTTATCAGCTAGTTCTTGAATTTTTCCTTCATTATTTTTCATTCTTTGGTTTGTCTCTTCTTCCTTCTGATTTATTTCTAGATTCGTCTTCGATATCACTGATTCTTCCCTCCATTTGGTCGACTCTATTTCCCAAGCTTGCTGTTTCATTTTCAACTCTTGCAGTGTTTTTTTTTTCCTTTATCTCCAGAAGACCTATTCTGTTTTTCCTGAGGATTTCAATGTCCCTGCTCTGCTCATCTTTTTTTTTTTTTTAAATTTTCCGACATCTTTGATATGTCTCGTACCGGAACTCACTGAGTTTTTTCAGAAATAGCATCTCGAATTCTCTGTCATTTAAGTTGCATATTCTATGTCTGTACGCTTATTTTCTGGAGAATTTTCTCTTTCTTTCTGAGATTTCTTGTCGCCTTGGTTGTTCATCGTGTTTGATGGAGTATTTCTCCACCTGGGCATTAACGGAAGTAATCTGTTGTTTTTCCAGAAAGAACATTGATTTTATAAAGGTCTCTCTTTAGACTGTTGCAAAGAAGGCACTTTTTTTTTTTTTTTTTCTTTAGACTGTTGCAAAGAAAAGCACTTTTTTTTTTTTTTTTTTTTGGTTTATATGAAGCCTTTAAAATGCCTTTTAAAAACATTTTCTTGTAGACTTTAAAATGCCTTTTAAAAACATTTTCTTGTAGATATTTAATCAGTCTAGTTTAATTCCCTGTCAGGGTCAGTGACAGTCTCGGCAGCATTTGCTCAGATTCCCCTAGAGCTCCGCCATGATCAGTCTTGGATGATATAGAGGAGGAGTTCTCTGGAACGGGGGTTGGTGACTGGGGCTCAGCCTTGATTTTGCAACCATGTCTGGTAATATTCAACTGTTGTTTCTTTGCAGTCCTGATTCTTGGCTTTCTGCCCTGATATGTGGACCTTTCTGCAAGCCGGTCGCCACAAACTCACAGCTTTCCCAGGCAGGGCTGTTCAGGGAAGTTGCCTCACCTCAACTGCTCCCCGTACCCCTACAGAGAGCTCTGGAGGCTGCGAGAGGCAGCTTCTTTGTTTCTCCCAGTCCACCGTCTGACACAGGGGTTCTGACCTGTGGTAGCTCTATGCGCAGATCCCATACCCAGATCCCATACCCAGATGTGCTGGTGTGCAGTTTGGGTGTTTCTCTGTCGAGTTTTAGAAGTTCAGCTAATTATTGTTTCAAGGGAAGAGATCTAGGGATGTCTCTCACTCCACCATGTTTCTGCAAAGTCTCTGGAAAGGTCTCAATTTCTCCTTCATATTTAAAGGAGAGTTAAGCTGGGTACATTATTAGGCTGGTAGTTGCTTTCACTTAATAGTTTAAATATTTGATTCCATTCTTTTCTGGCTTGTAAGGTCTGCGCTGAGAAGTCCGACGATAATGTAATGGGTTTTCCTTCATAGGTTACTGTTTTCTTCTTCCTGGCTGCCCTGAGAATTCTGTCTTTGTCATTGATTTTTGATAATTTTAATACAATGTGTCTTGGTGAAGGCCTTTTTGGCTTGAGATAATTGGATGTTCTTTTGACTTCTTGAAAACCATGCTCCAGCTCATTCCTTACATTTAGGAAATTCTCATCCACTATTAGTCTGAAAATGCTTTCTAGTTTCTGCTCCTTTTCCTCACCTTTGTTAATGCCCATTATTCTTATGTTTCCTCTCCTGATGGGATCAGCTAGTTCTTGAATTTCTCTTTCATTATTTTTCATTCTTTGGTTTGTCTCTTCTTCCTTCTGATTTATTTCTAGATCTCTGTCTTCGATATCACTGATCCTTTCCTCCATTTGGTCGACTCCATTTCCCAAGCTTCTATTTCATGTTTTCAACTCTTGCAGTGTGTTCTTCATCTCCCAGAGATTTATTCAGTTTTATTGGAGGGTTTCCAATGTCCTTGCTCTGTTCATCTAGTTGTTTTTTCAATTCCTGAAATTGCTGATATGATTCATTTGGGATCTCATTGAGTTTTTTCAGAAGTACCATCCTGAATTCTCTGTCATTTAAGTCACATATTTCTATGTCCGCAAGCTCATTTGCTGGAGATTTTTCACTTTCTTTCTGAGATGCCTTGTCATCTTGGTAGTTCATGATGTTTAATGGACTATTTCTCCACTTGGGCATTAATGGAAGAGTATTCTACTGTTTTTCCTGAAAGGTTTATTATATAAAGTTTTTTCTTTTCCTGCTGCAAAGAAGGCTCTTTTCTTTTGGTATCCGAAAGGTGACATCTAAGCCTCTTGGACCCCGGCTTTCTATAAATTCTTAATTACGCTTTTTTTCTTATAGATGTTTAATCACACTCGCTACTCTCAGTCTCAGTTGCTGTCAGTGTTAGTGACAATTTCGGTAGTTTGCTCAGATTCACCTGGGGGTCCGTGGTGTTTGGTCTCGGAGGGTATGGTTGGAGGGCCCATCTGGGTTGGAGATGGGAGCTGCAGCTCAGTCTTGGTTTTGCAACAATGGCTGGTAATAATCAACTGTTTTTCTTTTCCGTTCTGCTTTTCTGCTTTCTGCCCTGATGTCTGGGCACTGAGTCCACATGGAGCTCACATCTTTCCCCGGCACGGTTGTTCAGGAAACCCGCCACACCTTATCTCCTCTCCTTCCACCGGCAGGAAGCTCCAGCTGTGAGAGGCAGCTTCTTTGTTTCTCCCAGTCCACTCCCCAATACTTAGGGTTCTGATATGTGGTAGCTCTTATGCACAGATTCCACGCTCAGACATGCTGGTGTGCATTTTGGCTATTTTTTGTTGTTGCATTTTAGATTTTCAGCTTATTGTAATTTCAAGGGGAGAGATCTGGGGATATCTCTCACTCCACAATGTTTCTGATGTCATCTTCAGTCTAGACTTTTGAGAGATTTTTAGCTCAGGGTTGGAATAAGGTGCTGGGAAGTAAAACCTTGGGCAGGCAGAAGAGTCATGGAGAAGGAGTAACGAAAACAGGATTCACTTGACTTCTGACCCGGTCCTTTGGAAACAGAGAATCAGCAGGAAAAATTTTCATTTAGTCCAGACCAGTGTCTCACAGGGAAATCAGGGCTCAGAGGTGGGAATAACAATGTAAACAATGTCTAACAAGCAGATAAAAGGAGATAAAAATTCATCCTCTGCTGTATATGCAACCCTGGGCTTTACAGGATGTATTTGTTATTTTCGATTCCTAAATCTGGTTGGGTACCAATGCTTCACTCCTTCCTGCTGTCCTATCTGGAGACAGTCCTTCAGTCCCCAGCATCTACCACCCAGAAAAGAATTTAGACTTCCACACGAAGTCCTTCCTCAGAGAGACCTCATCCAGGTGAGTCAGAGAGCCCAGCTGCTACTGCAGCAAAGAATCAGAGAGGAAAGAACCTGAAACCTTCTACCTGAGGGCCCCTGAGAGTCTAACCAGCCTCGCCCAGAGCCCAGGGATGGCTATGTTTGTTTACTGGGTTGACTAATTAATTCTTTAATGTGTCGAATTGGAGTTTTTTTCACTAACTTTGCTGTTTGACATTGAGTTCCTTTATATATGTAGAGATGTATTTGGGGTAAAGTTTGAAGTGCATGTGCTCAATTCTATCAGTCTGTCATATTGTGTTTCTCCCATTACTTTTAAAGGTAAACATTCTAGATCATCTCCTATCTTGTGAATGGCATTCCTTTGCTTTCAGTTACTCTTCACCTATATTCTTTTCCTAAGCATATTGAAACCTATTATAAAGGTAGAAAGTTCTGCAGATACTACTTCCTCCACTGCTTTTCAAAAGTGTGATTTTGTATTTTTCACTTCCATCTCTTGGCCCATTTATCTGTAATTATAGACCCATATCAATGTGATTACATTATTGTATTTTATATCTTTTCTTTTAGAAGTTAATCTTAGATTTCTATTCAATTTCACTTACACAATTACTTGAATCCACTATAATCAACCTGGTTTTCTTTTTCCTGACATTCTTTTTCTTCTATGACTTTTCCATTCCTTACTATTTTTTTCTATATACATTCCCATATTTCTGGAACCACATAAGTGAGCAAAATAAGTGAGGCCTCCCTTCGTTTGGCTCTCCCATTATAATGGAGAAGGCCCAGTACAATGAAATGACTATGGTATGATGTCATATCCTCAGGGATAAATGTGCGAAGCAAGGGGATCAATAGTTGTGGCATAAACAAGATTTTATAGAGTATGTCTGCAGAGGCAAGGGGCAGAACCAGGACTAGTGTGCCCATCACATATAAGATAAAAGAAGTCGAAACTCAAAGCCCAAGAATAATAAACAAAATAATTCCACAAATAAAAAAAGAGAAGGGCCAGCCATATCCACCACTGGGACTTACAGAAAAGGGGCGGGGGACGATTATTTCCCTTATATTACCGATATGGAAACTGAGGTTGAAAGATTCCAGGTATGCCATAAGGATTAATTTAGCAGGCGTAGGTTGTCCAAATCTTGCACATTCCAAAGAAAGGTTTGGCTCTTGTCTGGCTCCTGAGAAACAGCTTCTAAGCCCTTTTAATGTCCTGCCTGATAAGAGTTTCTTTGTTTATCAGGGGACCTTGTGCCACTATGAATAGATAGTCTATGCTTACAATGTGTTTTATGGTGGTACCTTGGGCCACACAGGATCAACTTAATCTCTGGCCGGAGATTAAGTTGAGCCATGCAGGCAGTCAGTCATGTCTATGTGACTGGACCCTAATAAAACTCCTGGACACCAAGGCTCATGTGAGCCTCCATAACTGGCAATACTCCATGCATGTTGTCACACAACATCGCTGGGAGAATGAAGTGCCATCGATACAACTCCACTGGAAAAGACAGCTGGAAGCTGACTCCTGATCCCTTCTGGACCCTGTCTCATGTACCTCTTCCCTTTGCTGATTGCAATCTGTACACTTTCACTGTAATTGAACTGTATCGTGAATCTAACAGCTTTGCTGATTTCCGTGAGTCCTCATTAAACCTGAGGTTGTTCTTAGGGAGCCTGACTACACCAGGGGAGTGACTGCCTAAAGTCATGGAGCTAACAAGTGGTGGGGCTTGGATCCAAGTCCAGGTCATTAAGAATAGTTAAGAAAGTGGGGGAAGGAGTAGAGGGAGATGTGGCTGACACTTAAGGGGTGTAGTAACATTTGACAAAGGTAGAGGATACATAAATAAATGAATATGTCTACCAAATATTTACTGAGCAAATGTGATGTGCCAAGTGCTGGTCCAGGCACTGATGAGGGTCACTATGACATGTTAGAGTGGGAAGATGTAAGCCAAAGATAAAGAGATACACACAAGATGATTTCAGGCATGTAACGTGCTGAATATATATAACAATCTTTTTTATACTCATAATGGTACCTACACATCAAAGATTCAGAACTGAAGTATATAACATAAAACAAGAAGAACCAGAGGCAAAACCCACAAAAGCCAAACAAAATAAAGAAAACAGAAACACAAGGACAAGGAAGCAATGGAAACACTGAGCTTCCAGAAAGCAAAAGATAAAGTGGCTGTAAGAACACCTCATATTTTAATAATCACCCTAAATGTAAATGAACTGAACTGACCAATAGAAAGGTACAGAGTTGCAGAATGGATCAAAAAACAAAACCCAACCATATACTGCATCCAGGAGACACATCTCAGCTCCAAAGACAAATACAGCCTCAGAGTCAAAGGGTAGATAATGATATTTCAAGCAAATGGCATTCAGAGAAAAGTGAGAGTAGTGGTACTAATATCAGATGAAATAGACTTCAAAATAAAAAAGGTAAAGAAAGATACTGAGGGACTCTTTATAATGATAAAGAGAATCATGCACAAGGAAGACGAAACCCTTATTAATATCTATGCTCCCAATCAGGGGGCCCTAAAATATGTGAAGCAATTACTAACAAAACTAAAGAGAGAAACAGAACAAAACGCTATCATCGTAGAGAACGCAAATACCTGACCCTTGGATATGGACAGATCATCGAAACCGAATAACAATAAGGAAATAACATCCTTAAATAACACATTAGACCAACTAGACATTATTTACATTTACAGACCCTTCTATCCCCAAAGACCTGCTTTTACATTCTTCTCTACTGCACATGGAACATTCACAAGGATTGATCACATACTGGGAGACAGAGATAGCCTCAACAAATATAAGAGGGTTGAAATCATACCAACCATATTCTCTGATCATAATGCTTTGAAACTAGAGATCAACTATAGAAGGAAATCAGGAAGAAACACAAAAACATAGAGATTAAACAAATGCAACTGAAGAATACCTGGGTCAGAGAAGAAATAGAAAGAGAGATCAAGAGATATATAAAAACAAATGATAATGATAGTACAACATATCAAAACTTTTGGGACAAGCAAAAACGGTTATAAGAAGAAAGGTCATATCGTTACAGGCCTATATCCAAAAACAAGAGTCCATATAAACAACCTAATGGTTCACCTTAAAAAACTAGAAAAGGAAGAACAAATGAAGCCTAAGTCAGCAGAAGGAAAGAAATTATCAAAATTAGAGCAGAAACAAATGAAATTGAAAACAAAGGAAAAACAATAGAAAAAATAAATACAACAAGAAACTGGTTCTTTGAGAAGTTTAATTAAATTGACAAACCACTGGCTAGCCTCACTAAAGGAAAAAGACAAAGGGCACAAATAAACAAAATCAGGAATGAAAGAGGGGAAATTACAACTGACATCTCAGAAATACAAAGGATCATGCAAGAATATGATGAAAAAAATATATGATAACAAATTGAATAACCTAGGAGAAATGGAACAGTACTTAGAAAAATTCAATCTTCCGAGACTGACACAAGAAGATCTGGAAAATCTAAATACACTGATCAGCGGCATAAAAATGGAAGGAATCATCAAAAACCTACCCAAAAAGTAAAAGTCCAGGACCAGATGGCTTCACCAGTGAATTCTACCAAACATTCAAGAAGTTTTAATACCTCTTCTCCTAAAACTCTTCCAAAAAATGAAAGAAGAGGCCATACTTGTCAACTCATTTTATGAGGCCAATATTACCCTGATACGAAAACCTGGTAAAGATAACACAGAAAAAGAAAACTGCAGACCAATATCTCTCATGAATACAGATGCAAAAATCCTAAATGAGATACTAGGGAACCGAGGACAGCAACATATCAAAAGATTATACACCACGATCAAGTGGGCTTCATCTCAGGGGCACAGAGATGGTCTAATATACGCAAATCGATGAATGTGATACACCATGTAAACAAATTAAAAAATAAGAATCATATGATCATATCAATAGATGCAGAAAAGTCTTCAAAAGATACAGCATCCATTTATGATCAGAACACTTAACAAAATCGGTATAGAAGGAAAGAACCTTAACATAATAAAGGCCATATATGAGAAACCTTCAGGCAAAAGTATACCGAATGTTGAAAAACTAAAAACCTTCCCTCTAAGATCAGGAACAAGGCAAAGCTGACCACTATCGCCACTGTTACTCAATATAACATTGGAGGTCCGAGCAAGTGTAATCAGGCAAGAGAAAGATATAAAAGGCATCCAAATAGAAAACGAAGAAGTCATACTGTCACTATTTGTGGATGACATGATTTTTTATATAGAAAACCCTAAAGACTCCATAGAACACTATGAGAAACAATAAGCAAATACAGTAAAATCTCTGTATACAAAATCAATGTTCAAAAATCCATAGTGTTTCTATACTCTAAAAATGAAGTGTCAGAAAAAGAAGTAGAAAAATAATTTCTTTTGCAATTGCAAAGAAAAGAATAAAATACTTAGGAATAAATTTAATAAAATATGTGAAGAACTTATATAATAAAAACTATAAGACCCTATTAAAAGAAATCAAAAAAGATACAAAGCAATGGAAAGATATTCCATGTTCATAGATTGGAAACATCAACATAGTTTAAGCGACCATATGACCTAAAGCATTATAGAAATTCAATGCAATCCCCTTCAAAATTTCATCGACATTTTTAAAGAAATAGAAAAAAATATATCAGATTTGTATGGAAGCAGAAAATACCTCAAACTGCCGAAGCCACTCTGGGAAAATAGAACGAGACTGGAGGCATCACTCTGCCCGACTTCAAATTATACTACAAAGTGACAATAATCAAAATGGCATGCTATTGGCAAGGAAAACAGACATACGGTCCAACAGAACAGAATCCAGAGTCCAGAAGGAAACCCATATTTATATTTGCAAATAATTTTCAACAAAAAAGCCAAGAATGTACAGGAGAAAGGAAAGCCTCTTCAAGATATAGTTCTGGGAAAACTGAAAAGCCACCTCCAAAAGAATGAAACTAAACTGTTTTCTATTACCACACACCAAAATTAACTCAAAATGGATTAAGGACCTGAGGATAAGACCTCAAACAATAAAATGCATAGAAGAAAACATAGGATCTAAACTCAAGGACCTTGGACTTAAAGTGGATTTTATGAATGTGACCTCAAAGGCAATGGAAATAAAAGCAAAAATAAATGAATGGGACTACATCAAACTAAAAAGCTTCTGCTCAGAAAAAGAAACCATCAACTAGGTAAAGAGACAACCATCTGAATGGGAAAACATATTTGCGATCGACACCTCCGATGATGGCCTAATATCCAAAATATACGAAGAACTCATACAACTCAATAACAACAAGAAAACAAACGATCCAATCAAAAAATGGACAGAGAACTTGAACAGACACTTCTGCCTAGAGGACATACAAATGGCCAACAAATATTTGAAAAGTTTCTCAACATCGTTAGTTATTAAGGAAATGCACATCAAAACCACAGTGAGATACCATCTCATACCTGTTAGCGTGGGTATCATCTAGACAAGTAATAACAAATGCTAGAGAGGATGTGGAGAAAAAGGATCTCTCATATACTGCTGGTGGGACTCCAAATTGGTACAAGCACTTTGGAAAACAGAATGGAGATGCCTCAAAAAACTAAGAATCGATCTGCCATATGATCCAGCAATCCCTCTTGGGTATTTACTCCAAAGACTTGGAAATCCATATCCAAAATGATTTTTGCTCACCAATGTTCATAGCAGCATTATTCACACTGGACAGGACATGGATGCAATCGAAGTGTCCTACAATAGATGATTGGCTAAAGAAGCCGTGGTACACATATGCAATGGAATATTATCAGCCATAAGAAGAGATGATATACTGCCATTTGCGAAAACATGGATGGAACTCGAGATAATCATGCTAAGTGAAATAAGCCAGACAGAAGAAGTTGAAAATCACATGATATCATTTATATGTGGAATAGAAACCTAAAAACGACAAACAGGAGAAAGAAACAGAGACTCATGGTGTTGGACAATAGACACGAGAGAGGGAGGAGGTACATGGGGTAAAGTGGGTCAAATATGTGGTGACAGAAAGAAATCTAACTATGGGTTGTGAACACAGTGTAAACATATATATGCCTTACTGTTAAAGTATACAGTTGAAACTTATTGGATTTCATTAACCAATGTCACCAGAAAAAATGAAATAACTAGTTAATTAATTAGAACAACAATAATACCAAAAAATAAATATAATCACAGATTATAATGTTCCTGAAAAATTCTTATTGGCTACGTCTTCATAGTCATGGTAACATCAGAATACGAAGCATTACTAAACAAATAGTCATCCTGATACGATTTCCTATAGTTTATAGTATAATATGTTATATAGGTCTGTAATCTAGGAAGTATAAGTCAACAGAATTTGTCACCCCAAAATATGTCAGTTTGCCATAAAGATTATTTGATGCTGGTTACTTTTAAGAAATAACAGACATGGGAGAAGCTCTGAAATCCAAGTACAAGTTCTACTTTGTAAGGAACATTTACACAGTAAGGAAAATCTCCAATTGTAAGGGCATCTCCTTGGCTGTACCAGGTAAATGGGGGTGTCCTTTTCTCTAGAAACTAATCAACGAAAAGGACAATGCCTTATGTCTTCATAACAGCCTTACGTCATTTACTGCTTTGTTTTTTTTTTTCTGATAACCTCCCATTACTGACTATATACAACCCCAGCACCTTCTACTTTCAGCTAAAGATGATAGTTAACATGGTAGCTCAGGCCACTCTGGGGAGTTATCCAGTTTTCCTGGATCTCTCCCATGTATACAGAAGAAACACATGTTATTAAACTTCATCAGTTTTCTTCTATTAAACTGGCCTTGGTTACAAGGATGTGTCAGCAAAGAACCCAAAGGGTAGAAAGAAACATTTTTCTTCCCCTACAGAGTAGTAGAATATACCACATAGCCTAGGTGCGTGGTAGGCTAACCATCTAGGTTTGTGTAAGTGTGCTCTATGCTACCTAACCTACCCTGCATTTCTCAGAATTTATCCCCTTTGTTTGATGGTGCATGACTGTACACATTTCAACCAAAATTTAATTTAAACACAATTTTGGGTACAGATGACGTACAACTAGGTGCCCCTTACACGATCACAGGACCTCAGCTTTGCTACTCGCAGTGCCCTCAGACCAGTATCTGCAGCATCAGCATCTTCCTGGAGCTTGTGAGAAATGCAGAGTCCCTGGGCCCAACAAGACCTGCTGAATTAGTATCTGCACTTGAACTACAATCCTGCATGAGTCATATGCACACTGAAGTTGGAGAAAAGCTAGTCCAGACTAGCTTATCTCACCTTCAAAATCTGACATAATTATTTGTGATGGATGTTGTAGGTTTTTAGAGCCTCCCTTCAGACATTGCCTAATAACCCAGGAGCAACATCATCTCTGGCTGGGAACCACTGGCTCAGAGATTAAAAACTGAAAGCATCCTGACAGATTCCAATCAGCACCTATTCCTTACTCTGATTATAACTTCGGGCAGATCACTAAACTTTTTGAAGTCCCATTTCTGCACTGTCAGATAGAGTTCATAATAGAAAAACCCCATAGGATGGACCTTTACAAAATTGAAATTTGACAAAACCTGAAGGTAAAAGCTCAGATAATATGACATAAAAGTATGTAAATATGTTTTTTTTTAAATTATCAAATCTTTTATAAAGTGGGATTAAGGACAGCTCTTAACTTCTGATATAAGCATAACATTCTTCATTAATTTGGTAAAGTGTCATGAAGCCAAGGTGTGTAGTGTCCAACATTTACATGAAAGTCACAGAGTTTCCCTATTGACAAAGAGGGAAATACTTTGAAGACCCTGGGACCTAACACAGACATTATCCTCAGTCTAGAATTTTGAGAGAACTTTAATGCAGGGTTGAGATGAGGATCTGGGAGGTGAGACCTCTTGCAGGTAGGAGAATCATGGAGGAGTATGAAAACAGGATTCACTTGACTTCTCACCTGGACTCTTGGGAACAGAGAATCAACAGGAAAAATTTCCAGTCCGTCCAGACCAGTGTCCCACAGGGAAATCGGGGCTCAGTGGTGGGAATAACATTGGAAACAGTGCCTAATGAGCAAATAAATGAAGCAGAAATGATCACCTCTGTGCGTACAAGTCTGGGCTTTACAACACATATTTATTATTTTGGATTCCTAAGTCCGAGTGAGATCAATGCTTTACTTTGTTCTGCTGCCTTGTCTGGGGACAGAGCTTCAGTCTCCATCGTCGATCATCCAGGGAGGCATTCAGACTTCCACACGGAGTCCTCCCTTTCAGAGACCCCATTCAGATGAGTCCAATAGACCAGCAGGTACTTCAGGGAAGGGTCAGAGAGGATGGAACCTGAGAACTTCTACCTGAGGTCTTCTGAGAGCCTAACTAGCCTCACCCAGAGCCTAGAGATGGCGATGTTTGTTTGCTAGGTAGACTAATTAATTTATTTAATATATTAAATTGGAGTTCTTTTCTATCAACTTTGCTGTTTCACATTGAATTCCATCATATATAGAGCGATGAATTTGTTGGAATGTATGAAAATTATAATTTTTTTGTTCAATTCTAAGTCTGTCATTTTGTGTCCCCCCTCGCTATTTTTACACATAAAAACTTATATGTCCTCACTCATCATTTGAGCAGCATTCGTTTTCATTCATTAATGATCACATCTATCCTTTCCTAAGGATATCTGAATCTACTTACGTTTATATAGGTAGAAATTTTAACAGTAAGTACTTCTTCCTCACAACTTGTCAAAAGTATATTTTTATATTTTCCTATGCAGGTCTTTCCTAATTATCTGGAATTAGATACCCATATCAATGTGATTAAATTATGGTGTTTTATCTTTTCTTTTAGACTTGGTCTTACATATTAATTGAGTTGACTTAATACAGTTATTAAAATCTACTATTTTAACTTGGTCATATTTCCCCATCTCTCAACATTTGTTCTATATTAATGCACATATTATAAAAGCACATAGGCAAAATAAGGGAGGTCCTTACTCATTGGATCTCACATTACAAAGGAAAAGGCCTAGTGTAGTGAAATGAGTGCACTATGATATCATTTCCTTAGGGAATAAATGTATGAAGAAAGGGCATCAATAGTTGTAGAAAAAGGAGGACTTTATAGAATATGTCTGGGGAGAACTTTTCATGTTGGATATGGAAAAGAACCAGGACTAGTGTACCCATCAGAATTGTTCAAAAGAGGTCAAAACTCATAGGCCCAAAATATCAAAGGAAAGAATTCCACAAAGAAAAGTGAGAGAGTGTCCAGGCTCATCCAATACTGTGCCATATAAATACAAGTTTGGTTATGTAAATGTGGAATGAGCACAGGAATAACAATTAGATCAGGGCTGAGGTGGATGCCGTGATGAGGCCAGTGGGGTAGTAAAAGTCCTGTCAGTGTGATGTCCCTTGAGCCTTAGGGAACTGCAGCACCCATGCCGGCTGCCTCTTCTCTCTGCACCTGACTCTCTGTGAGTTCTTCATTCTTGTTGCTTTTCTCTCATTGACAAGAAGTGGTCTTTTAAAACTATTCTTATATTTATTACAGTGGATCAGGAGGTTTTTGTTTTCTCCCAAAATAAGACATTCTTTTTATGTTGTGATCCAGCATGCCTGCACACGAACACAGCAATGCACACAGACACCAGGCGCACACACACACACACACACACACACACACACACACACACACACACATATGGGATTGACAAAGAGAATCATGATACGATTAAGTATGTATTCTATATATCATGCACTCTCATATTTTCTCTTATGGCTTTTTGATTCTATTCTAGTTAATTCTTGCAAACTATAAACTGTTAGTCTACGGCGTCCTGATATAGAATGTAGAAAACATTCCACTGGCAGGGCCCCCACAGCCAGGTCAGTGTTGCCTCCTTCTATTTCTTCTCTCATCATCAGCAATTTCTCTGAGAATGTTCTCTCATCCCTCTGTGGAGTGATTATTTATTCAGCTACTGTTTTCAACTCAGCTAAGTCTGGTGGGAAGGTGGTGATTTGTTTAACATGCTACATGCCTCACTGCACTCACTGTGTAGCAGGGAGAAAAGACGGAGAAATAAATAAAAATTATACCATGGGCATCCTAATATGTAAGTAACTTGATGAGAAAGTATTTTTCCTGTGATAATGTTCAGAAAAAGAAAAGACTCATGAAGGAGAAGATGCAGGCAATGTGAAGAGGACTTGGTATTTGGAGGATGGAGAGGGTTTGAAAAGTTCCAAAATGTCTCGTGGGGAGACTGCAAGCAGAAGGAAGTATGAGTGTAAAGGCTCTGAGCTTTGTAGCTGTGGTGCCAGGAGAAGCTGGGAGTCAAGTTCAACGTTTGGGAGATTAGTGTGAGCATGGGCAGGGCTCTGTGTGGGTGAAAGGGGTGAAAAGGTCACAAGACATGAGCCTTGTGTTTGAAGCTACAAATTTTGACTTCTCTCTTCATTGAGGAATCACTGGGATGGAGTTTAATTCTGGAGTCTTCTGAACAGTTTTCAATATAAAGAGATCTTCGTGGGTCAATGTGATTTCTGTCTAGAGGGTTTCCAGCCCTTAGAAGATGGGAGAGGTGACAATAAAATATGGCTGTGCAATTGAGGTCCTAGAGGTGGAGAAGTAATGGAGACATAAGATGCAGAAAAAAAAATAATCTGTCTCGTCTCATCATAGTGGTCATCATTTATTTGCCAAAAGACAACAGATGATTAACTTTGCTAAGTTTGTTACATATATTGTTCAAACCTGACATCGTTCTAAATTGATATCACTTTCTATACTATTTGGTTTAGGATTTAGCATTTAGAATGTTCAGCTGTCTCTCATTGAAAAAACTAAGCGGTGGTAGATCTCAGAAACAAAACCGAGTTTTCAAATTTCCAAGACTTTGCACTTAATGTTATTTACTAATGTCTCATTTCAGCTGTAAAAATCTCTGCTTTTTTTCTATACATTGTATATTTCCTTTTCTAAATTGTAGGTTTATTCTTTGCAAATTTTCTAGTAATATGTTTGGTCTGTGAGATATCTTGACACATAAAGAAATTTCTGTTTTCTGTTTTGAATAAATAGTTATTTGCTACCTTATTGATAATTCTGGGCATAAGGCAAAACAACTGCGGTTGGCATGTTACCAATTAAAGATGTTTCTTCTCATCACACTCTCTCAGGAACCATCGAGATTATTAGATCTGTCTCTGTCTCTGTCTCTGTCTCTTCTCTGTCTCTCTGTCTCTCTCTCCTCTATCTTTCATTATTTAATCTCTTCTTATTTAACTAATTTTAAAATAAGGCCGGAAAATAGTTATATGACAATGGATTCCCCGTTTTACATGTCGATTTGAGGGCTTATCAATGGACTTTGGAACTTATTCTATAATCTGTAGGGGGATAATCTGATATTATCTTGCCTTGTATTACTTCTTTCATCATTATTGTGTCTGGGGGTGAGTATAAGTTAGTATTAACATGACCCAGGAGGTGGGTGTGAGTGTGTGTTTTTCGTGTAGCTGAGCATTTCTTCACTTCTCAGGGCAGGGGTACCTAGCTCATATTCTCTGAAATGTGTTCTTTAAAATACGGATCCAGAATGTCAATCAAAAGATGGAAATAAAGAAGACATCACTCCTCATAGGATCCCTTGCAAAGATAATAAAGTTTAAGGAACAATATGTAATTGAGTGATCCCTGGGTCTCGAAGGGTCTTGAAGTTTCATCTGAAGCAGACAGGCCATGTCATTCCTCCACTCTCTGACAGCATCCCTATCATCTCCTTCTTTCTCATTCCCCTCACCACATGGCTTCCTTTTGAGCATGTTTACTTGAGGCAAGTGCCAAACTCAGGATCTTTGCATTAGCTCTTTCCCACGCAGGCTACACCCTTCCCCAAAATCTTCCTGTCTTTTCTGCATCTCCCTTAAGGTCTCTGCTCAAGTAGCACCTTGTTTCAAGTCTTTCTCAATTCCATTGAAAATGACACGCACATCTACGAAGTTGTATACATACTTTCTTTTTCTTCAAAGCACAGTCACCATCTAACAGCATGTATAATTTTTCACTTTCTTATATTCTTTCTCCATGTTTGGATTATAGGGACTTCTGTTTTTCAGCACCCTGTGCTCCTTGTCTAGAAAATGGCCAGGACTCTGCATTTATTCCTCAGCGTGTAAAAGACTTTCTCCTTAAACCAATATAAAAATGATTAATTTGGCAAATTGCTGAGAGGACAGCAGTAATTTGCAATTAGAGATGTCACATGAGCTTACTTAAAGGAGATCAAATCTCTACAAAACCATATATATGTCATATATACATTTTACGGTTAAAATATATATTGTAGCATTTCACATGTTAGTAATACTCATGGGTAAAAATTAATCATCTTATTTTTTTTCATTTTCAGTCATCATCTCCACCACATGGAACAAGGGAATGGTACACAAATTTTAGAATTTCTTCTCCTGGGATTTTCAGATGAACCAGAACGGCAGCCTCTCATATTTGGGCTCTTCCTCTCCATGTACCTGATCACCGTTGA
>NW_011918603.1:0-1750 GCF_000151845.1 Pteropus vampyrus | reverse complement strand
TTAATGATGTCGTCATCTAACGGGGAATATTTTTTTCTTTCTGGAAGGCAGCTCAGCTGTAGGCGTGTCCCCTCTGCCCGTGGCGGTGTCAGGCTGGCTCACCGCTGGATGTCAGGTCCTGTGTGGGCCTGTCTCTTTCTTGTTTACTTTTCCCTCCAGGGTGCAGTCCTCTGGGGCCCACTGAAAGCTCAGTGTTTTTACAAGGACCCCACCCTGGTGTGGGGTCCAGAACACCGATTCGTCTCTCCGAGGCAGGAGAGACAGCTACAAGCTTTGCTCAGGTTCTCAGCTGCCAGCCCTTATTGAAAACGGGGCCCCTCAATCTTTCCTTCTGGGAAAGAGCAAACGCAACCCAGACGCAACCAAACGCGGGGGTCACCTCTCCTGGTTCCACTCTTCCGGATCCTCCTTCAAACAAATATTTTCTATATTTCGTTCAATTTTTTTTAGTTTTACTAAGTGGCATGCTTGTCCTGAAACAATCTAATCAGAAGACACTAGACGATGGACTCTGTGAGTGTATTTTAATACATTTAAATGTATTTAAATGATATTCAAAACGTAAATTTAATGTATGTAAAATATTGCATGTAATATATGTAAATGTGGTATATACATAGTTCATCTGCATTTCATTGTGTTTCTTATTTTTCACCAAAAAGACAGCCCTGTATTAGTAAATATTCCAGTCGCTGCATGACACGCCGGAGGGTGTGTACATCACGTGACTTCATTCTCCATTCCTGGTCACGAAGGCCTGGGTTCCCCCAACTCTCCACCCCACAAACAACGACATAAAGAGCATCTTTATGCACCCGGGTAAGGGGTTCTCTGTGATAATACGCCCAGGCGCTAAGCACTTTTCCTATGTCAGTCGAGATGATCACATGCTTTTTCTTCTTTCATCTATTACTGTTCTGTGTTGCGGTCTGAAGCTGATTTGGCGATTGTGTTGAATGGCTGGCTGTCCGGCAGCATTCTCCCTTCAGTAAGGACTTAGACATGCAATTTGTCGAACTGGCCCCAAAATTTTTATTTTATTTTATTTTGTTTTATATTTTACCTTATTATTTTATTTTATTTTATATTTTATATTTTAATTTTTTGTTTCATATTTTATTTTATTTTTAATTTAATTTAATTTAATTTTTTATTATTTTTATTTTTTATTTTATTTTATTTTATTTTACTATTTTATTATTTTATTTTATTTTTTATTTTTTGTTTTATTTTATTTTATTTTACTTTACTATTTTATTATTTTATTTTATTATTTTATTTTATTTTTTATTTTATTTTATTTTATTTTACTTTACTATTTTATTATTTTATTTTATTTCACTTTTTTATTTTATTTTATTTATTTTTTCCGAGGGTGGAACATTGACTCTTGTGGTCAGAAGAGGGCTCTTTAAAATGATGGTGCAACCCGAATGCCCTTGAAATTCTCTTAACCATTATTCAGAAGCTGCGTCACGGTCGCTCTGTTCCCGAACGTTCTAGCAGTTATACTTGCTGTCGATACGGGAGAGAGCGCGGAGAGAGAAAGAACGTGGGGAACGATGAGCAGCGCCGTGCGCAGCGACAGGCCAGGCTCCCCTTGTCCTGCGGTGCTTCCGGCTAAGGTTCCTGGAGCCGATCTCCACGTTTATTTATAACTCATCTGACCCGTTTTCTGAGCTGTTTCGCAAAGCCAACTGTGGGGCTTCCGTGGCCACTGTACTGTGGGCATCGACCGAGGCCACCGTGA
>NW_011918602.1:0-1385 GCF_000151845.1 Pteropus vampyrus | reverse complement strand
GATGGGTAGATGGATAGGCAGGTGCATGGAACAGATGGATGAGTGGGTGATGAGTGGGTGGATGGATGGATGGATGGGTAGATGGATAGACAGGTGCATGGACAGGTGGATGAGTGGGCGATGGGTGGGTCAAGGATGAAGGAATCTCAGGTGCAGCAATAGTGACTGGAAGGAGTGAAGATGGCTGTGGGCAGGGGGTTGGCGAGGGTCTAGAAAAGCCCTGAGAAGCTGAACATGGAAGGTTGGGACAGATGAGGAGGCAGGAAGGGGACCGAGGAGCAGCAGCTGAGGGGTAGGTAGGAGGTCAGCCCGGAGCTGGTGCGCCCAATGGTGGCGTCCAGGAGTGTGAGCCTCGGGCCCGAGAACGTGCCTTCTTGGACGAGGACTAATGAGTTGACAAGTACGGGGGGAGGACAGTTAAAAGGAGAGGGGCCCCATCAGTCTCATCGTTCGCAGCAAAGAGGGGGATACCCTCGGGACGTGAGGACGGAGCAGGAGGTGGGGAGGGCGGCTGGGGCCAGGCGGGTGGTGGAGAGTGGCCTCACCGCAGAGGCGAGTATCTCCTCTAATCCTTGATGGACAGCGTTATGACTCCTATTTTATGGATGAGAAATGAGGGCTCAGAGAGGGTCAGTGGGTGGCCGGGATCACACAGCAGTAAGGCACTGGGTGGCGTTAGATCCCCGACTTCAGCCACTAGATTACAGAGCTGAAGTTAAAGACCAAGGATGTGGGGTACTGGTGTGCAGGGGCTTGGGATCGAAGGGATGGGGGACTCACACGATCAGTCGATCGATCATGATTGGGGTCCTGGCTGGTGGGGAAGAGGAGATATTGGGGTCAAGAGAAGATGAACAAGGGTGTGCTTCTTGTGCCTGTTTCCCCAGCATGGCTGGTGCATAATAGGTGCTCAGAAAATATTGACAGCCCCTGCTAGGCACGTGGGGTGGGGCGGGGAGGGGGAGGGCACGGATAAAAAGGAATTAAATGTGGTCATTGCCTGCAAGGAGGTGGTCTCGATATTAGCAGATCGGTTTGGAAACAAAATTAATTCATTCTGTCAACAAGCATTTATTGAGCACCTACGGTGTGCCTGGCACTATTTAGGTCCTGGAGATATAGCACTGAACAAAATACGTAAAAACTCCTGTCCTTGTAGAAGCCACATTTCAGCAGGGGAGACAGAAATAAACAAATAGAATATATGGCATGCGAGATGGTGATAAGGGCACTGGGATAAAAATAGAACAGGTTGGAGGATGGTTGAGGGCTGTAATTTGAAGCAGAGTGCTCAAAGAAGAAAATCACTAAAAAAGTGACATTTGAGCCATATCTGAAAGACGTGAGAGTGGAAACATGTCCTAGATCTAAGGGAAAGACATTTC
>NW_011918601.1:0-2264 GCF_000151845.1 Pteropus vampyrus | reverse complement strand
AGGGTTTTCTTTTCGTTTTTAACTTTATTATTATTATTATTATTATTATTATTATTATTAAGGCCATTCGATCAGTGTAACAAGCTTCAGCAACTTAAGTAGTCCCCAGTGCTCTGGAATTTTCTGAAATTTGGGGCCTTTGGGTCCTGTCGCTCTGTGACATAGGGCAGATGACTCCATGGCTGGGGTCTCAGTTTCCCCACCTGTTAAGATGGGGATAATAATAGAAACAATAGTGTCATTGTCTTGGGCTAGTCTGAGGACTCAGACGGTTGACATGGGCGATGTTCTTCCATAGGAAGCCTGGTGCTCAGTGGACATCAGCTGTTACTATCGTTATTACAGCTTCGAGTCACAAAATCCCAAAAGCTCCGATCTCGAAGCAGAGAGCAGAGGGTCTTGGCGTGAGGAGGGACCCTAAGAATTCCCTGGCAAATAAGTTTTCTCTCTGTGGAGCTGCTGCTTGCTAACCTCAGGGTGGGGAGCACTCTCCCTGCTGAGAGAGGCCAGATGAGGCAGATTTAGCTATCAGGGAACTTTCAAGGAAATCTCTTGCTCCCCAAGGATCCCCCACTGGTCCTGGCTCTGCCCTTGAGTCTCGAGAAATCTTTAGGCCCTGACACCCCTCCCCGACCCCCGCAGGATCAGCACTGGTCTGGGCTTTGAAAATGGGGGTGGGGTGAAGGGGACCATAGGGTTGTCAAGTGCTGAGGGTGCTGTGTGTTGGTTTACACAGGTGGGACTGCCCTCTCTGCCCACCCCACCAGGGCTGGGCTGCTAGACACCCAGCGTTGACGGGGCTGGTGTATGGGGTGGGTGTGGCCAGGACTGGAATCAGGGTGAGAGGCTCACCCAGTGTGGGCACTGAGTGGGCACTGAGTGGGCCGGGGTTCCCCTCGGAGGGCCTAGTTCTGGAGGCTGGAAGTCCGAGACTAAGATGTCGCTTGAGTCGGCTCCTTCTGAGGCCGTGAGGGTGAATCTGTTCCAGGCCTTTCTCCCAGCTTCTGGCGCTGCTGGCCATTTTTTTACCGTTTCTTGGCTTGTCAACACATCACCCAGATTTCTGCCTTCGTGTTCACGTGGCGTTCCCCCTGTGTGCGTGTATCCCCCTCTTATGAGGATGCCAGTTCTGTTTTATTAGGGCCCACTCTAATTCAGTGTGACCTCGTCTTACCTAATTACATCTGCAGTGACTCTATTTCTGAATAAGGTCACTTTCTGAGGTCCTGCGGGGACGTAGGAATTGGAGGGAGGGGAAAAACAGTTCACCCCTATCGGGAACTGAGAGCCAAGGCTCTATTTATTCAGACGGGTAAACATCACACATTTTCAGCAACTGGAAAAGAAAAACTAAGTGAGATGTGGCAAAGAGAACGGGGAAGAGTTTCAGCACCAGGGACAGCGGCTCGGGGGCGTGGTTGTCCCTTCCTGCCTGTGCAGCAAAACTTCCAGACTCAGAGGCTGATGCCCGGAAGGGTGCTGGGGGCCCCTCCCTACCCTCCCGAGGCCAGCACGCTCCACGTCATGCAGGCGGAGCTCCACAGGCACGAAAGGACCCGAGGAGGAAGGTTTCTGCCCGATTTTACATCTTCCTGCAGCCCAAGATTTCTTGCCAGCCATGCCTCACTTCTCAGGTCTTAGGGCTAGTTGTCTTTAGCATTTCTCCTTTCCCCGAAAACCTTAGGGGATTAAATTCAGAAAGTGGAAACACACACACAGAAAAGTAGTAGGAAGACAGGTCGTGGATTGGGAGATGTTTGCGTTATACATAACCATAAACGGGTAAGCATGTACAGTATATAAAGAACTTCTACAAAGCATTCATTAATAACTCGAAGAGTGTAAGTTAAGATCTCAATGAAAGGCAGTGACACACCTGCCATAATGACTAACGTTTCAAAGCCTGGAAAAGCCGAGTCGGTGAGAACGAAGCATTAATAGGATTCTCAGACCCTATGTGTATCAAAACACGTGTGCAAGATGTTCTGTAGCGGCTTTGCTCACGGCACCCCAGACGGTGAACAGCCTCAATGCCCATCCACTGGAGAATGGGGGACCTCTTGCAGTGCATGCACAGGATAGGATATTACACAGAAACAAAAAGGAATTGACCCCTGATACACACGACCACCTGTTGTTGAGTGGAAGAAGCCAGATACGAAAGTGGACACACACCGTGATTCCATTTACATAAGTTCGACACCGGGACACACTCAGCTACATCGATTAGTGGGGCAGCAGGATAGGAAATCATAATGAAAGCG
>NW_011918600.1:0-2054 GCF_000151845.1 Pteropus vampyrus | reverse complement strand
GGCCACGAGAATGGGGTGGGGGTTGAGGGTGCAGTGATGGGGGTACATTCCCTCCCTGTGGCCCCCCTTTCCTCATTCGCTCCCTCTGCTCATCCATCTCTAGAAGATTATATTTAAATATCTCTTTTGTGCAAGGCAGGAGCTGGGCTCGCCCCTAAGAGGCGGTTTCCATGGCAACAACAATTGCCAGCTTCCGTGTGGTGAATCAGCGTTGCCATGGCAACCCCATCCTCATCTGCCCAAGGTGCTGGGAGTGGGGGAGGAGGTGAGGGCCTGTGGAGGTGGGGTGGGTTGGGTGTGGAGAGCAGGAGGCTGAAGCTCAGGTGCCCCCTCTCCCTCAACCCCCCCCTCACCACCAAATTCCACCCCCATCCCAGAATCTGGTCCCATCTGATTAAAATAACTCCCCTCCTGCCTCCAGCTATTGGGGTGTGGTACCCAGGTGGAGAGGGCCTGGTGTGCATAAGTGTGTGTGTGTCTGTGTGTGTGTGTGTAGCGGGAAAGGGGAGACATGGTTCTGCCTTGCTCAGGTGGTTCGGGGTCCCTCAAGTGCGTGGCTGGGTGGCAGGAAGTTACCGTGTGGGAACTGGGGACGCTGGATGGGGGGACAGAGGCCTGTCTGGTTCTTGGGCTCCCAAGGTTGAGTTCAAATTGGGGTGGCCCATATGTGCCTGGAACACTCAGAAAGGAGAAGGGTACCAGGTGGGAGGGGCTTAAGGAGGGGTGGGGACACAGGGAGGAGGAAATGACTCAGAATGGGGGGCTCAGAGGGGACGGGGAAGACAGAGAGGGGAAGGCCTTGCAGAGCGAGCAAGGAGACTCGGAGAGAGGCTCAGAGCTGGGACACGGGCTGAGAGAAGGGGAGGTTCAGAGGGGAGGAGACTTGGGGTTTTCAAAGTTGGGGAGGGGTCTCTACTCATAGGATTGGGTGGAAAGACCCTTACACGTGACGTGTAGGATCCTTAGTGCCTCGACTTGCCCACCATGACCTTGTCGGATGTAATAAGAGACTTCTCTCTGGGCTCTGATTTTGACGTATGATGGGGTGAAATCGGCCCCTCTCTCGAGCTGGCCAGCACCATGACGGGAATGGCTGGCATTTGTCAAGCACCGTCTCTGGACGGGTGGGGCCTGCGCTCGCCACCCGGGCCTGTTGGGAGCGACCAGATGCCTTTGTGCCCTGCGCTGCTGGGCACTGGCCACTTCCTTCTGGTCAGCTCGGTCTGGTAAACTCCTCGGACCTTCCAGTGTCCTCGCCCTGTGTGGAGTGATGCTGTGGTCCCCGGTCCGGAGGGAGAAGAGTGAGCTGTAGACGCTTCCTGCCCTGAGGCGGAGGGAGGAGCGAGCCCAGAGGGCTGGAGGGGCTGCCTGTGCGGGGATTTTGAGGCGGGTTTTGAAGGATGGTAGGAGTTTACCAGAGATGCCAGGTCAGGAGGAAGATCCTGTCCTGGGGCCAGCGGAGAAGCAAAGGCCACCGCATCCCACCTCCCTCAGGTCCGTTCTCACATGTCACCTGAGCTCATATTTGTGGCTGGGGCAGTTTGGGGGAAGGGGCTAGTGAGGATTTTTTCCATTCGACATCATTTTCAATACCGGGCTGGGAGACAGAAGTTTCCAGAACAATGAGTACAGCTTGCAGGCTGGTCCACTCGGATATGACAGTCCTCCCACCCAAGGTTCGGGCTGCTGACCGAAAGTAGCGGCTTGGTGTATTGGTCAGCTACTGCTGAGTGACAAATCATCCCAACTGTCTTATATGTTCATGATTCTATGGGTTGGTAACCCCGGGCTCGGCTCATCTGAGGGGTTCCTGCCGATCTCTCCTGGAGTCATTCATGCAGCTGCGGTTGGCTGGGGTTCAAGAGGGACTAGCTGGGCCGGGATGACCTCGCTGTATAGCAGAGGGGACCCTCTACGCGTGAGGTCTGCTGTCCGCCGGTAGCTCTCCCGGGCTCGTCCACCTGGCGATCTCAGGGTTGCAAGCATGCAAGCTGCAAGGTCTCCCGGCGCCGAGTTTGGAACCCCTACAACTGCACGGCCGCCACAGTGTATTG
>NW_011918599.1:0-1269 GCF_000151845.1 Pteropus vampyrus | reverse complement strand
TCAGTTTTGGGGGAGTACCTAGGTGGATCGAAATGCTGATGAAATACTTGATTATTATTTGTTATCTTTTCTATACTCTATCTTTTACCTTTTCTGAGAGTCTAACTTTGAGATTCAAAATTTGGAAAATCTTGGTAACCATATGATTAATTTTTTAACTAAATTCTTAATATCATTTTATCTCCTGTTATAATTTTAACAAAATTAAAAGCAAATTTTATTATGTACCACATTCTGTATTATATTCATTTTAAGAGCTGCTAGAAAATATTTTTTAATTAATTACAATAATAGTGCAGTATTAAAATGGCTGACCTATTAAATGTTTCAAATTTTGATGTGATCCAAAAAAATGTTCAAACATTGACCTAATGAAAATACTTTCTCTTTGGGTAAAATAGTTAGGTGAAATATAAACAATATCTTAATGTAGATGATATACAAATTCATATTGTTATGTAAAATTGGTAATGGTGTTTTAACATAACAGTCTTTTCATTTACTTTTCAATTTGAAATTAAATGCAGACAATTTGGATTAAGAATGTTTTAATTACATTGAATTTAAAAAGCAATTGATTAATAAATATATTGCACAAAAAAAGAAAGAAGGAAAAAAAGAGGAAAAAAGAAAGAAAAAATGATTATAAAATTAAGTATTATATCATACCTGCCTCAATCAAAAAAATCTATGACCCAAAATTAGTTTCTCTGGAAATTTTAACTAAATATCTACTAAATTTGGCTTTTTTAAAGTTTAACAAAATAAAGTAAATAATTCAAAACTAAGAACTTAGAAATATATATATTAAATTTCAAATATAAATAATAATAAAGAAAACAAATAGATTTGCAAGATAAGCAATATTAAGAGGTAAATTAAAAAGATGTTATTTATTAACTGGCTTATTCAATATTCAAGTGTTTATTAAACAAATAATTGAATATCAACAGAAAGGGACTCATGTTTTCCTACATGAGTTTATCTGAAGGATAGTAATGGGTCGCAGCACTAAACCACGTGGGTAAGTCATGTTGTTATATTCAATATCATTCTGGAATAGCAAATAAAAGAAATTTGTGTTTTCACTCGAGAATGCCAAATAATTAAATTATGTATATATGTATGTATGTGTATACATATGTAGGTATACACAGTATATACATATATGTATACACAAATATGTAAATATATGTATTGTTGCTGGTGGAAATAGCTTGCATTTGTCAATGAATTTGGGAACTAAACCTTATGACATGCTGTTAAATT
>NW_011918598.1:0-40772 GCF_000151845.1 Pteropus vampyrus | reverse complement strand
GTGGTTATAGTGGACAGCTTCGCCTTGTTTCTGATCTTATAGGGAAGGTTTTTAGTTTTTCACCATTAAGAATCACATTGGCTGAGTGTTTGGCATAGATGACCTTTATTATATTAAGGTACTTTTCTTCTATTCCAATTTTGTGAAGTGTTTTGATCATAAATGGATGCTGTATTGTCGAAGGCTTTTTTTTTTTTGCATCTATTGATATGATTCTTATTTTTTAATGTTTATGTCGTGTATCACATTAACTGATTTTTGTATGTTGAACCTCTCTGTGCCTTTAGGATGAAGCCCACTAGATCGTAGTGTACAATCTTTTTAATCTGTTGCTGTATTCAGTTCGCTAGTATCTTATTTACGACTTTTGCATCTGTGTTAATGAGAGATATCGGTCTGTAGTTTTCTTTTTGTGTTTGTGTTATCTTTTCCAGGTTTTGGTATCAGGGTAATATTGGCCTCATAAATTGACTTGGGATGTATTGCCTCCTCTTCAAATTTTTGGAAGATTTTGAAGAGAATAGGTATTAAATCCTTGAATGTTTGGTAGAATTCACTGTTGAAGCCATCTGGTCCTGGACTTTTACATTTCCGTAGGTAATTGATGATCCTTTCAATTTCCATACTGCTGATCGGCTTATTTAGATTTTCAGTTCTTCTTGATTCAGTCTAGGAAGGTTATATTTTTTGAAGTACTGATCCATTTCTTCTAGATTATTAAATTTGATGTTATATACTTTTTCACAGTATTCTTGTATGATCCTATGTGTTTCTGTGATGTCTGTCATAATTTTGTCTCTTTCATCTCTGATTTTATTTATTTGTGTCCTTTCTCTTTTTTCTTTAGTGAGTCTAGCCAAGGGATTGTTAATTTTATTAACTTTCTCAGAGAACCAGTTCTTTGTTGCATTCATTTTATCTATAGGGGTTTTTTTTGGTTTTGTTTTTTTTTTCCCCCAGTCTCATTTATTTCTGCTCTAATTTTGATGATTTCTTTTCTTCTGCTGACGTTAGGCTTCATTTGTTCTTCCTTTTTTAGTTTTTAAGATGAAATGTTAGGCTTTATTTTGGCTCATTCTTGTTTTTGGAGATAGGCATGTTATGATATGAACTTTCCTCTTATGACTGCTTTTGCAGTGTCACACAAGTTTAGATATTTGTACTATCATTATCATTCATTTCTATGTACTCTTGATCTCTCTTTTTATTTCTTCTCTGTCCTAGTTATTCTTCAGTAGCATGTTGTTCAATCTCTATGTATTTGTGATTCTTCCTGTTTTCTTTTTGCAGTTGACTTCTAGTTGCAAAGAATTATGATCAGAGAATATGGTTGGTATGATTTCAACCTTCTTATATTTGTTGAGGCTATCTTTTTGTCCTAGTATGAGGTCAATCCTTGAGAATGTTCCATGTGCACTAGAGAAGAATGTATAAGCAGCTGTTTTGAGATGGACAGCTCTGTAAATGTCATTTATGTCCAGTTGGTCTAATGTGTCATTTAAGGATGTTATTGCCTCATCGATTTTCTGTTTGGATGATCTGTCCATATCTGACAGTGGGGTATTTAGGTCCCCTACTACAATAGTGTTTTGATCTGTTTCTCCCTTTAGTTCTGTTAGTAATTGCTTTACATATTTCGGGGCTCCCTAATTGGGAGTATAGATATTAATAATTGTTATGTCTTCTTGGTGCATGATTCCCTTTATCATTATGAAGTGTGCCTCAATATATTTCTTCACCTTTTTTATTTTGAAGTCTATTTTGTCTAATATTAGTACCATTACCCTCACTTTTCTATGAATGTTATTTGCTTGATATATCATTTTCCACCCTTTCATTTGAGTCTATATTTGTCTTTGGAGCTGAAATATATCTGCCGGAGGCATCATATGGTTGGCTTTTGTTATTTGATCCAATCCACAACTCTGTGCCTGTTTATTGGTAAGTTCAGCTCATTTACATTTAGGGTGATTATTGAAATATAAGTTCTTCTTATAGCCATTTTATCTTTTGCTTTCTGGTAGCTAGGTGTTTTCATTGCTTCCTTGTCCTTGTGCTTCTGTTATCTTTATTTTCATTGGCTTTTGCAGGTTTTCCCTCTGATCCTTCTTGTTTTATGTTATATACTTCAGTTCTGAATCTTTGGTGTGTGGTTACCAAATTATACGAATGTGTAAAGAATAGTTTTATATATATATGTGTGTGTGTGTGTGTGTGTGTGTGTGTGTGTGTGTGTGTGTGTGTGTGTGTGTATATATATATATATATATATATATATATATATATATATATATATATATACAGTTGTCCATACCAACCATATGTATATATACAGTTGTCCATTTTCTTCTATATGAACCTTATCTCCATTCCCCTTTGCAAATTTGGATCTTTGAATCTTCCCCTCTTCAGTCATTTTTGTCTCAGTTTGTCCCTATGTATGCTGAAGTTTTATTACTATCTTTCAATAGCAATTCTCTTCTTATTGTTTAAGCTTATAATGCCCTGTTTTTAGTAAGGGTTGCATTCCCCTTCTTCTGTCTACTAGTTGCCTTACTCCTAATTATGTATTTTATCATTTTGTTTTAGGTGAGCTGACCCTTTTCAATATCTTCTGTAGTGCAGGCCTCATATGGAGAATTCCCTCAATTTTCATATGTCTGGAAAAATCTTAATTTCTCCTTTATATCTAAAGAAGAGCTTAACTGTATACATTATTCTAGGCTGCTAGTTCCTTTCATTTAATATTTTGAACATTTGATTTCACTCTTTTCTGGCTTGTATGGTCTGTGCTGAGATGTCTGACGATAGTCTAATGGGTTTTCCTTTATAAGTTACCATTTTCTTCTCACTGGCTGGCCTGAGAATTCTGTCTTTGTCTTTGATTCTTGATAATTTTAATACAGTGTATCTTGGTGAAGGCCTTTTGGGGTTGAGATATTTGAGTGTTCTGTTGACTTCTTGAATTCCAAGCTCCAGTTCATTCTTGAGATTTGGGAAATTCTCATCAACTATTTGTCTGAAAATGCTTTCTAGTCTAGTGTTTGCTCAGATTCCCTGGGGCTCTGTGGCATTCTATCTTGGAGGGTATGGTGGAGGAACCATCTGAGTTGGGGGATGGAGGCTACAGCTCTGTGTTAGTTTTGCAACCATGGTCCGTAATAATCAACTACTTTTTCTCTGCCATTCCACTTTTCTGCTTTCTGCCCTGATGACTGGACCCTGCTACCAGCAGTGTAGAACTCACAGCACTCCTAGGCAGGGCTGTTCAGGGAACTCACCACACCTTCTCCCTTCCCCCTCCTTCTACAGGGAGCTCTGGAGGTTGTGAGAGGCAGCTTCTTTATTTCTCCTAGTCCATCATTCGACACCTTGGTTTCTGTCCTCTGGTAGCTCTTATTTGCAGATCCTACTCTCTGACATGCTGGTGTGCAGTTTGGGTGTTTTTTTTTTTCCCCCTGAATTTTAGACGTTCAGCTTATGTTGTTTCAAGGGGAGAGATCTGGAGATGTCTCTCACTCTGCCATGTTTCTCTTCTTTTCTCAATTTTATTTTAAATCAGAACCATCTGAAAAAGTCAATGTCTAAAACAGCGGAACTCACAGTGTATAGGCTAATACAAAAGCAAATGGTAAAAAAGTTGCCCATGTTTAGTTAAAGAACAGGTTGTAGAAACAGAGTCTCTACTATAGAGATAGTCAGCAATGCCCAGGAGTGGCCCAGCCACTGTTGGTATCCCTTGTCTCTTAGGGAACCAGGGAAGAGGTTTCAACACCATCTTTGAGGATGGCACCAGGGGACAGGATATGGGGGCTGGCCTCTGCTCGAATCCCTTCACTTTTCACTACATGGAGAAACGTTTATCCATCTGGCTAGTTCTGACTATTGGTTCTTGTTCTTTTTTGTTTACATGACAGACTACAGACTGACCAGTACTGGACTTTTCCATCACAGGTCCTGAAGGAGGTGGTGATTATATAAATCTGCAAGGTGACTTGCCTGTGGGTAGACAGCTTAGCACCACCGTAAGAGAGTTACTTAACTTGGAAACTAATTCAGGTGGGTGGCTAGGACAAACATCTTCTTTTCTTTATGCAGTGGAATTTATCAAAATAGTTGTAGACCCAGGATGCCTGGGTCATGCAGCCTGTGTGAAGTGTCACATGATTAAGTTCTGCATTTGTAAATCCAGAATATTCCAAATTGTTTTTGAGAAAATTTATGAATTGAAAGAAATAAAATATGTCGAACACACAATTTTATTATAAAATATAAGTCCCTCAATCAGACAGTTAATTTCCTTCTCTTTAAATTAAAATTTACCAAAAACTTTTCAAAAGAAAATTAGAAAGAACCCAAGGACCAAAATTCAATTGAGAGCAACAAGAATAAACACAACCAAGATCAAAATTAAACAAAATTCAAAGAAAGAAAAGTCATTTTAAAAAACTTCACCATTACGTTGTAAAATAAAACACAAAAAAGGCTTCCAGGGACTTGTTTTGGGACATTGCTTAGTTGAATAAAATAATATTTAATATATAAATATATAAAACAATCAAAACAGTAGCTAAGGATGACTGAAGGTGATTCATGGTGGTTCGTGACAAGCCATGAGAAAACGAGACTATTCATTTTTCTCATTTTGAAAGTGAAAATGAGAGAAAATCTTTTTTAAATTTTTTTTAGGACAATCAGTGAATAGGACTGATTCTGAAAATTAACCAAATAAATCTTATTAAGTATATTGCTGTAATTAGGAATCTGACTCCACTTTTTGACATTTGGCAGCTGAGGGCTTTTATGCCTCAACCTCCCACTGCCCTTGTGACCCATATCTGGGCAAGCCAGTTGGTAAGCCTGGGTGGTCCTTACTCTGGCACTGGTGAATGCTGAATGCTTACAGGAACTTTCAGTCTGGCCACACCCTCTAAACACAATTAAACCCCAGGTCAGTCTCCTTTCCTTGTTGTCCCAAGACATTTAGGACTTGCTTAAGAGGCCTGACCTGTTCTCCCTAGAAATCTCAATTATGTAAATAATAACTTTTCATATTTATTTGGGTGTATGTGTGCTGTATCAATCTTGACATTCAAACCAAACCTTGGGCAGGGCATCCATCTTCCTCCCCAGAAGACTATAATGATTGGCCCTATGAACAGGATGTCTAGATGTTTACACCTTCACCCTGGGTCTGACTTCCCTTGCTTTTGATGCAGGACAGGGCAAATCTCTGTGAGTGAAGATTCAAATCCCGCACCAAGAGAGAGGGTTCTCTGCTCCATAAATAGAGTGTGACCTTTTCTCAGAGACAGAGTGAGAGAGCCAAGAGGGACAGAGAGACAGAGAGAAAAGGCTGGGAGAAATAAGACAGACCAAAGAACAGACAAAGAAAATGACAAAAGACAAAGAAAAAGACTCTGAGTGTTTGGAGAATTCAGTTTATATATCATTCTGAACAATAATTTAAAGACTTTGCTTACCAATTTCCTTTGAAGGTATGAGTATACAGTGTAAAAGTAAGGGTGTCTAGCTCGAAAGGTGTGCTAGTCTTTGTTCCATAGGTTTCCCATGGTTCTGGTTGGAGGGAATGAATGCAGGGTATGACTTAAAGACTTTGTTTTTCCTTTACGGTTTGGTACATGTTTTTTTAGTAATCCCAGCAGGATTATTCCTTTGTTCTGTAGGTTTCCTGCAGTCTGGCAGTAGTACTTTGAAGGCTGTGAACATAGCTTGATTGAATATTTAGTTCTCATGCCTCCTCCCTACATTACTTTGACTTGCTAACCTGCTCTGCCCATTTCAGGCCATTGTGCAACAAAACTGATAGCTGAGAAGGCAGTCACCATAATGAATAGGTAAATGATTCAAGGGAACTCATCAAGGAAAATTTGGGCTGCTGCTTCACGGTGCGGGGAAGAAGATTATGTCTGGAACTGAAAGGATTCACTAGGTGCCTTCTGGAACTCTCATGTGTAGTTCTAATGCTCGGTAAGCAGATGTAACTCAGGAATGACATCACCTCAAGGATTCAGATCCTTTGTCAATGACTGGATCACCCCACCAGCTGAAGTTCCAACATTTAAAGCTGCAAGCAGAGTGTAAGGGGTTGATTTTATAGAAAGAGAGGTAGGATAACTCTTTGCTCATCCATTCCATAATATGTGGAAATTTTTCTTGTGACCAGTAAGGTTATCATTTAAGTTCCAGGTGGGAATATAATCAAATGGGTCTTATCTTTTGGTGCGAAGGTGTATTATGTTACCCTGTGTTGAGCAGAGTGTTTCTTCATATGAGCAAAGCAAAAAAAAAAATGGGTGCTGGCTATGGAAATAATGGTAGATTGTCTTTTTTATTCTCAGTTTGTCCAACTATATATATCCTATTTCCTTCTCTCCAATGCTCTGTGTCCCAGGAATCTGACATCCCTAGACTGCATTATTGTAGCTTCCTTGTTCCCTGGCTAGCAGATGGATTTGGCCAATGAGAGGAAACAGATAGAAATTAAAGAGTGAGAGGAGAGAGTATTTCCAAGACACAGTGTGAGGGGCTCTCCAATCGGCCTCTAGTCTCTGAGTCTCACTTGCATACAGATTTTCCCTGTTTAGCTGAAACATAGCCTCCACAATCATCTCTTGAGAAAAACTCCTTTGAGAGAATCCCAGCCAAATCTCCTCTCATCCTGACCTCCATTCTCTGTCTCACTCTCTCTTTCTCTCTCTCTGCCAGCCACCTGCCTTTCAAATATCTTATTTGTGATTCTGACTTCTGGAAAGACAGATCAAACTCTCCGAGTGGAAACTTGGAGACCTAATTCTACACATAAGTGAAAGGTACTTTCCTCCTATAAACTTAGCACTCCACTGTGGCTCTGAGAAGAGGGACTTTCTTGTCTTTCACAACCCAGACTCTCCCAGGATGGCTGACGCCCTCTCATGGGTGAGTGGTCAGAATTCACATGACCTGAGTGTGATTGCTTCCATTACCAGCCCTCCATGGATAGTAGGCAACCCCCTGTGGGATGTGGAGTCCTTGTTACCAGTTGTTTTGGAGAGTCAGCCAAGTGTGAGGTGAGGTAGATTTCCACCTGGCCCTCCTTCCACACTGGTGTGAACACTTTAATATGTCCATGTATATCCTAGCCTGCCTGGCACATTTAGTCACCTTTGCTAAATCCTTCTGTGCTCCTGTTTTTTTCACTCTGTAGGATGATTGTGAGATTTGTCCATGTTGGTTCATGGAGCTCTAAGTCCTCAGTTTCATGTCTTCTCTTGGATGCAAGTGGGCAGTAGGAGGTTGGCTATTATGGGTCCCTGCTCCCTGGTTTGTCTCCTTTGCACCCAACCCACTATTCTTGGCCTCAGCCCTTCAGGATTCTTTACCTCACAGCCTCTGTGCGCTCACAAATGGTGGGTTGACAGTCATAGCTCAGAGGTGCTCAGACACCCTCCCTCCAACCCACAGCCACACCTGACCCTGTGAGGAGGGACTGTGGCTGTAATGTAGGGAGGAGGCAAGAGAATTAAAATGTTTAATCAAGCTACATTCAGAGATTGTGATATGGGGATCAGCCCTGCAGCCAGGCCAGGAAGACACCTTCAGAACAAAGGAAGATTTCTGCTGGGATTGCTAACAGCACATTCCCCACACCTGTGAAGAGGAAACAGGAACCAACATGGCTAAAACCAGGGGGAAACTATGGATCAAAGGCTGAGAACTGTCAACAGGCCTTTCACTCTTTATATTCTTACCTTTTCACACTACATATTCTTCCCCTTCTCCTTCTTCATTGTATGTCCATATCAAAGGAAATGGGAACTAAAGAATGACATATAAACTGAATTCCCTGAATACCTCCCTACTCACCGCCTTTCCATGTCCCTTTCGCTATTCATCTCACTCTCTGCCTCAGAGAGAATACCACCCTCTATGTAGTGTTATCCCTTTTATAATAAACTTTCCTTTTGACTCTAACTTTGGCATGTATGTTGAATTCTATCTACGCTATTGGCCAAAAGACTCTCTTCTTTTCTCAGTGCAATGCTTGGTCTCTCTCCTGCCCCAATTTGAGGAAATTTATCATGTCCTGCATTATGAATATTCCCTTATTAAAATGCCTCGTGCTCTCACTTTTTAATATTAAGTAAAACCGACAGACACAAAGCTGTAACTTCTAAATGATGTCCTAATGAGCATCAGAGTAATAAAGAAAGGATATTCTAAACTTCCCAACCAGCTTATGTCCTGTTCTTAATGTCTTCTCATCAGAGTAAGCAATTGGGTTTTAGGGGGAACAGAGTGGACTGCTTCCCAAGATGCAGAGGGAGATGAGTCTTGGGTCTCGGAGTGACCTAGTACTTCATCACTATTCCCTTGCTTATTTTTAACATTGAAGCTGGAAGGATTCTGGCATGTGGAGTGATCTCACCATCCCCATGTGTCTGAGAGCTCCTGCATAGAATGTGAAAATGAATAGACTCCCCTCCAGTCTAACTGAGAAAGCTGTATCAGCATAAAAATACCTCAAACCAAAAGGACTGAAATGAAGTTTTATTTTAATAGCTGAAACAAAAGTTTGTTATTCTAAACCTTTTTTTTTTTGCAATTTCCAAAATTATGGGGAGGCATGAGAAGGTAAGTCACATGATTTTTTGGCAACGGCCAACTCCACCCTGGTGTGGCTCGTGTCAGCATCCACAGCCACTTCGAAGGATCCACATCATTTCTCTTCATCCCCAATTGCCTATTGAGTAAAAAGTTCACAACATTTTTGGAAAACTGGGTGGATTTTAGGTATTCATTTGCCTTCCTCCTGATTGTCGGCGGGGGCATGCTGGAACTGACTTCAGAGTGTCCTTTTTCCATGACTGGTTGACACCGCAGATAGCTCCAGAAGAGAGCACAACCTAGAAAACCGGGGGAAAAAAAGATGAAATCCAGTTAATTCAGTAGACCCAGGGGGCTCTTTCACCTGTCTCTTCCCCACCACACAAACATTTGTTTTCGGCAGTAATTACAAGAAATTGCTTTGGGGCATCATCTGACTTGAAATGCCAACCTTAACATTTCTGTGACTTTGTAATGGACATGAGTCTGTGTCTAGAATCTGTTTTTCTCCATAGACATATTTTTAAGCCCTATTTTAATTGTTAAATCTATAGTGTTGATTTTCATATATTATAGGGAAAGATCAGTATCATGGATACTCCCACATTTGTTCTCTTCCATGAACTGAATAATCAGCTCATTCATGGCAAATTCTGTTGAGGTTCATAACTATGTTTGCATTGAATGCATAGATTTATCTTGGGAAGAATTGAGAGGATAATAATAATTAATTTTCCTATCTAGCAATAAATGGTATTTTTAGTGTCAAAACAGGAAATATATAAAAAATTCCATGCATATTTTCCTCTACTTTTAAAGATGGCATTCACATGTGTTTTCTGTCCAGGGTGAACTTGTTACATTATTTGTTATTTCATATCTTATTCTTAGAGGAGTATATAACATCTTCTTTTGTGTATTTAAGTTGTATCCAGTCTTACTTTTTGTAAAATATCTTGTGATTGACTTGATTATTCTAAAAAGACATTCAGTTAAGAAGACATAGGCAGCTTTCCAATTTCCATATGTAAATAAATTGTAGTACATCAATAATAAAAAATAAAATGCACCTAGTGAAAAGGATAAAGGGGTCCTCTATGTATTGACATGGAAAGGATCTCCAAGAAATGGTAATTGAAAGAAGAACCTTGAAAAACAATAGGTTTCTCATTATCCCATTTGTCTTTCATCGCTGGGTCATCATTATGGATCAAAGTAAATGCAAACAATAATATCTGAAAATTTTACAGCAAACTGCTAATGGCAGTTCTTCTGGTATATGGGTTTAGGATGATGTAATTTAAACTTGCATTTTCTATTACAAGAATGTAAAAATGTGTGTAAGTCAATTTTATAAAATTCTTTAAATAAAACGGGAGTCCTCAGAAGCATAGATTTGGGACATAAGGAGACACAAACGCCAAGGCAGGTGGCCACTCACTCATTTGCTCAGCCTGTTTCCCCCAAGAAAAGGACATTGGAGCTCAGAAGAAATGCAAACAAACAGTGAGCCAACCTGGAACTGGACCTCCATGCAAGACAGTGGACTTAGCCAGGGAAGATTCTCTACCTTGTCTGTGTCTTTAAGAGGTTCTCATTCAGCAGGAAAAGAGGAGATAATTGATGGCTCCCATTCTCCAGTCTCTTAGACTCCCTAGACCTCTGTGTTTTACCAGGAATATGGTCATGAGAATCACAACGCCAGCAACACAGATCTCTGCTCAGGGTGTCTGCCTTCCAGGCACTTCTCCAAGGACTTTATGAACAGCAGCTCATATTACCTTAATAGTCTTGTTGGGTACCATGGCTATGCCCATTTATCCAGGGCAGGAAACTGAGACAGGCACAAGAAAAGTATGTAACTGGCCTAAAGTCACATAGCTAGTATGTAGCAGAACCAGGATGTGAACCCATTTGTCTGGCTTCAGAATCTCAGACCCCCACCCCTTCAGGATGCCTCCTCTTGATCCCTGTGGAAAACAAGGAAACGATTCTCGGTCTTCTATTTGTTTTGGTCTTTATGTGCTTCTATATTAGATGGGATGACACTTGGATGACAGAGCCCTTCCTGCCACTCAAGAAAAATAAGTGTGGCCTGGGTCCCTCTTACAGGCATCTGTGCCTCAATTTCCACAGTTGTTATGTGAGACCAAATGGAGGAGCCAGTGTGGGAGCAAGTCACATCTCCTTATAGTTGTTATTCTCATTCCTCAGAGAAGAGCATTATCATGCTCACTTTGGCAATACATAAACTAAAAATCGGAGAAGAGAATTATAAAAGACTCAAATACCTGTCCTCATCATTAGTCCTCTCATATTTTGTAAAAGTCCATACCCCACCTCAAGGCAGTACCCACATAGGTCACAATCTAATGTTAACTTTATAGTTCTGTATCAGAGACTTTCAAGGTAATGTGGCTTGAGAATTGTGACTACTCAGCCTATTTTCTACAAGGGAATACCTCATTTATGTAAATTGGCATATTAAAAAAGCAGTGATTTAATTGTCATGGCCAAGGTTGAATCCAGAGTTTGAGAAAGAGTAGAAAATCCTACCTGAGACTGAGTTCCCTTGCAATTCTCTCCTAGTGATTGGAACTTGAAGCCAAAATTGCTGACCACTGCCCAGGGACCTGTTGAAACAGAGTGAACATTAAGATATTTTGGTAACTCCTCTTACAGGAGAAGTTTTAAGTGGAGAGATTTTGCTCAAGTCAAGGAAGAGCACTGAGGCCAAGATAGCTGAGCATCCAGGGAACAGAGAAGCAGACGTTGCCCCAAAATAGGTAACATCTGCTCTCTCCCCAGCACCTCTCACTTACCGTATTCAGCCCTGATTATGAAGTAACCCAGGTGGTTGTGGCCAGCTCTTGACTCTTGTAAACAGTTGTGGTTATTAGTTTTTAAAGGTCATTATGAGGTGTGGTGACACCTCTTGGTGCCTAACCAATCAGGCCCTGGAACTCAAGGAAAGAATGGGAGGAGGAGAGAGAGAACTCTCCCTCCTTGCTTTCACTTCTAGATCAATTGCCATTTCTGCAAGAACCACAGCTGCTCAGTGGTCTGGGAAATAAAACATCCAGATACTCCAAGATATTGTGGCATCTCTATCTGCCATCAATAAACTGATTGAGCTGATGAACTCCAACCCTGATGTGTAATGTCAGGATAAAGACTGTCATTTGTCTAAATTAGTAAAAATACATCACGTACAGAAGTAGTTAAGAACATAGGCTCAAGAGACAAGTCGTCTGATTTTCAGTCCCAGTTCTGCGTGACCTTGGGCAAATCCCTTAAACTCTGATCCTCTTTATAAAGTATAAATAACAATAGTAACTCTACCCTTAGGAGTTTGTGAGGATTAAATAAGGTGATACAGTAGTCTCCCCACCTATATCTATGGTTTGGTTCTCGGAGGTTTCACTTACCCTTGGTCAACCATGATCTGAAAATATGAAATGGAAAATTTCAGAAATAAACAATTCATATATATGATATCTGTCCCCTCTTATACCAACTCTCGGTCACTCACCATATTCAGCCCTGAACCAGAAGTAATCCAGGTGCTGACGATCAGTGTTCAGATCTTGCCATGGAGTGCAGTCACAAAGTTCTAAGAACCATTGTGAGTCACAGTGATTCCTCCCGGTACCTAAGCAATCAGGCCCTGGGGCTTAGAGAAAGGCAGTGGAATATGAGGAAAGGAAATTTTTTTTCTCCTTCTTTGTTCTCTCTTCCAGACCAACTGTGATTTCTGTAGGAAATGTGGCTGCTTAAAATAACTCCCATGGTCTGGGTAAAACACTTAGATATACCTAGCTGATGTAGCATCTTTACATGCTATTTACAAAATGAATTGACTTCATGACTTCAACCCAGATGAGAAATAGCTATGAGGAGAACTAGCATTTGTGTATATTAGTAAAATGATGTTGCATACAGAAGTGGTTAGGAGCAGAAGCTCAAGAGACAGGCTGCCTGTTTTCCAATTCCAGTTCTGTGTGACCTTGGGCAAGTCTTTTAACTTCTCAAATCCACAGGTTCCCCCTTCGTAAAGTGGGGATGACAGCAACACTTCCTCCCTTAGGTGTTTGTGAAGTCATTGGCTATGCAAGTACTTGTGTTCACACACAAGAGAACATTCCATTTATATCCCTCAAAATTCTGCCAACATCTGCTGTTGAGAACCTCAGTTGGAATGATTCAGCATGTGCCATATTCCCAGAGAGCTAGGACGACTACCCTTGCAGCCATGCACGAGCTCAACTTCAGTTCTCACTGAAGTCTGCTGCCTGGGACACAGATGGATGTAAGTCTGGGTGTCTAGGCTAGAAGCATTGCTGCTGGTGGTACTTATGGTTCTCAGTAAACCATTAACCCAAGTCAAGTACAAGACCATGCGATTCCATAGCCCACAGACATACCAAATTTCAGCTTCTGTCTACAATGCCTTTGTTATTGCTGCTGCCTATGCCTCTGTTGCAAAAGAGTTCCTGATCCTCAGGGTTTTAGGGGAAAACACTCATTGTACCCCTGTGGCACAACCAAGTCATTCAAAAATGACTTAAGCCCAGAATCCTTAAACCTAGTAAAGCAATCATTGCCATCGATGAGCCCCTGATTCTGATGATTATGATTTGAAATTCTCTGGAAGAAGAAATTTATACATATGATCAGGGAAGAGAGGAAAAGTATATCTAGTACCTACCTAAAACAAACAAACTAACAAACAAACAAACAAAAACAAATCTGGATAAAGGGGGAAGAAGTAATAAACTGAAAAAGAAGTCCACAATTTGACCCAGTTGGAAATCTATTTACTAGGATAATATATAGGACGCTCCTTGACTTACAATGAGGTCCCTTTTGTCCTGATAAGTCAATCCTAAGTTGAAAATATGATAAGTCGAAAATGCATTTAATACACCTAACCTACTGAACATCATAGTTTAGCCTAGCCTACCTTAAACAGGTTCAGAACACTTACACTGGGCAGTATCTTGAGTAATTGCCTTCCTCTTCTTCTCACCAGAAGCAGGAGACACAGTTGAGTGTTTTGTAGTCATGATGAGAAGCAGAAACCCAAAACCCTATAAGCAAAAGACGCTGACAACACAGCATACTATGTATCAGTAGTTTACACTTGTGATCATGTGACTATCTGGGAGTTGAGGCTTGCTATGGCTGCCCAGCCCATTAGAGAATACCATACCTCATATTGCTAGCCCAAGAAAAGACAAAAATTCAAAATTCGAGGTACAGTTTCCACTGAATGTGTATCATTTTCACACCATCTTAAAGTCGAAACATTTTACATCAAACCATCATAAGTCGGGGACCATCTGTACAATAAAACAATACAAGAATGTTGATTGGCTTTTATGCCTTTGTGTTCGGGATAAGTTTAACATCTGCTAAAATGCACCACTTGGTAAACTTTCATGTCCTAATCAGTACCGGGGCTCAAAGTACAGCTGTACTTGAAGATCTCAGTAAATTTAAACAAAGTATCTCCTAGACTTTGAGGGCAGTTACCACATATAAAATAGAGGGTACCTAAGTTAACTCTCTAAATATTAAAACTTTTGTGTTGCCTAAATTTTTCATAGTCATAGTGCCGATTGCCCTAAAATATCCCAGGTGGGCATGGATATTCTGACCCACTGAGCAAAAAAATTAAAATTAAGTCTGGTACTTACAACTGGCTTGATGAAACAGGACCCCATGAAACTCTCCTCTTCCCCACCCTGAAATAGTTGATGCCCGATATAAATTAAAACAGGGCCTTTGAGAATAAAAACCTAATATGCATAATCTATTGATAAAAGTGTTAATTATTCCCACTCTGTCTCTATTTAACAGTCTAATTTGGCCTGGTCTTAAACTTGGAAAAAAAATGAATGGTACTTCATGGTGGAGCTCCTCAACCTTGATGCCAAGGGCCACTCATTAATTTCCCTGTATGGGTTTTCTATTACTGCTGTAATGAATCGCCACAAACATAGCAGCTTAAAATAAAACAAATGTATTATAGTTTTGAAAGTCAGAAGTCTAAAATGAGTTGGTAGGACTGTGTTCCTTTTGGCACTGTAAGAATCCATTTTCTTCCTTTCCCTGCTTCCATAGGCTTTCCACATTCACTGGCTTATAGTTCCCATCACTCAACTTCTGCTTCTATAGTCACATCTGCTTCCCTGACTCTGACACAGCTATTAACTGAATCTGTCGGCACCCACAACATTAAACACACACACACACACACACACACACACACACACACACACACACACACACACACAGAACTTCAACATCTTTTCGTCATTTTGAGTTCTAAAGACAATACATTCCTTATTTTAAAATTGTACTTAAACCATTTATGCTGATACTTTCAAATGAGCCCACTTTGAATGGGGGCTCCTCTGACACATGACCCTGGAGTTTGTCCAAATTGCAATACAACAGGCACTCTTATTAGCCCTCCTTCCTAGAGACCCTTTCACTATATAAACTTTAGAAACCTTCTTTCATACCTCTAGGAACCTATGGACCACCTATGATAGCCACAAGTCATTCATGATCTTCTGATGCAAGCACTTGGCCATATGCCATAAGAGTGGCAATTGTTGGCCACTTACTGGACTCCCCTGGAAATAAGCCCTAAGCTTGTTACTTTTCATCCCTAGCTACCACTTCTGCTTTGGGTCATGGAATCAGCACCCTACAAGCTTGGCACAGACACCAAGACCTCCTTATTGCATGATAGAGCCAAACCTAGCCCCTCCGGCATATCCTACCTGCAGAAAAGGGTGGCTTTCTCTGCTCTCACATATTTTGACAGGTGCCATAAAACTGAAGTTGGTCATCCCTCCCCTGGAATCTTTGACTTAATGGAAAAGCCTTTGGGATCAAGTGACTGAAAAGCAAAGAGAGATTGTACAGCTTATCACCACCATCATATGTGATGGAGCTTGACTAAAAGTTATTAAAAACCATGGGACTCAAGGATCTGCACAACTGATTGAATTTCAGGCAGTTGCCTTAGCCCTGGATTTCCTTGACAACAATTCCTCAAATCTGAAAATTATTGCAGATCCTTTGGCCATTGCCAATGATCTGGCCATCTGATACAGCCAATGGCAGCAATGAAAAGTCCTTAACCAAGGTTACTGACAACGAAGTAAAGATCTCTGGAAATTTCTTGCCTCATGGATGCTAAAAACATAAATTAGGCATGCAAGGCTGGTTCAACATCTGAAGATTGATTAATGTAATCTGTCACATCAAGGATAAAGAGTGGAAACAAAAAATCTGATTCCATGCTGGAGGCACCCAGGAAGAGCATCAGCCCACTTAGTGGAGACACTTGGGATTTTGTGGGCCCTCTAGGAGCAATAACAGGAGAAAGAAGGGCAGCCAAGGCAGCCGTGCAAGTTCTGCCCTTCCCTGCCAAAAAAGGCAGGTGATACTCAAAGGGCATTGCCAGGGGACAATCATCAGCCAAACACACCCAAGCTCCCCAGTGGCATCTATGTTGGTATAGTTTTAGTCATCTGTTTCTTCCAGAAACCCCAAGGCCTTGAGATAGCGCTTGGTTTGTTTACTCCCAGAGGTGACTCTACCCTTGCCCCTGGAAACAAGGCTCTGTTCTACACACATTTACCTGACATATGCTCTGGAAACTATGCCAGGATGCAGAGACACAATTTTGAAAAGGGCATGAGTCATTCTCTGGAGCTTGTAGCCCACTATGGATCCCCAAGGTGACCCAGAAGCCAACAAGAAGTTGTATGCAGGGTGAGCTCACTTCTTGGTTACATGCATCTGCTTCCTGCATACCCTGATTATTCCTCCAACTTTCATGTTTTAGAGCTTTCTGTAGTTTTAAACCTACAGAAGAGTTGAGATAATAATACAAAGAACACTTATATACCATTTGCCTAGACTAAGCAATCGTCTCAACTTTACTATATTCGATCCTGTCACTATCTCTCTCTTTCAGTTGCGCTTACACAGACATACTTCTCTAAGTTACAGTTGTTCCATTAGTCCAAAAAAAAAAAAAAAACAATTGTCTCAATATCATCTTTGTATCTTGTTTCTAATGAAAGGTCATACAATACACTCACTCATCATGTCTTCATAGTTTAACTTCATCGAGAACACATCCAAACTTGTTTAGTTTTTTCCCTACAAAACAGTGATTTTTTAAAAAGTTCATTCCAAGCAGAAAGCCTCTAAATTTAATTTGTCTGATTTTTCTTTATTATTAGAGTGAAGTTAAACATTAAATTGTCTCACGATTTCTCCATGGTAATTAATGGGTGGTTTCCTCTTTATAATAAGTCATCTGAGGGCGTAAATGCCATATTGTTCTACAATCATTTACCCAATGATTTAAGGATTCATAGATATCTTTTTCCTAATTAAATTATTATAAGGGTGGTTAAAAATAGTAATGATTTTAAGAAGAACTTTTTCTCCTCCATTGGTTAGTTGGCATTATTTGCTCATCATGGTTTAAATTTTCTGCACTTGTCATGAATCTTTCAGCTGAGAGATGTTGTGGAGGTTTTGTTTGTTTGTTTAGATTTTGTCCATTTGATTGCTTTCAAATAGAAGTCACTTTCTGCAAGCTAGGACACAGAATCAAACTGTAGCAGTCTAGTTCTCTAGAGATCCAAGCCGAGTCTTTCCATCTTCAGCTGAGTGACATCATAATACAGGCTGCTAATGATACCCTTATAATCTTTGAATAAACTCTTTTCTACATTTTCCTCAAGATACACCCAAAAGTCTAGGCACTAAAGGCATGGTACATGGTACACAGAACATCGTGATCTGCAGAAGACAGAATGACCCAAATTAAATGCTGGCCAACCAATTAATGAACCAGATCAGCGCTAGACAAGGACTGATGAACAGAGAAAGGGGTTCATTTTTGAAAATTTGTTCTAAGGTTTAAAATATTCCTGGTTAATGTCAAGAATAAAGCAAGTAAAAAATATTTCAGAGGCACTCTCACTGATATTTGATTTTGCCATTCTTCCACTAGACCACAAAGTTAGAGATGAGTGTCAGCTATAGGATACTGTTTTTTCAACATAAATTACTTAGTAATAAAGGAATTTGACATACTGCATTCTTCCATTTTCTACAAGAATAAATTGACAATGAGGACTATTTAAAAGAAACACTCAACTCTGAAAAAGGTGGAAGTAGCAACATTTCTCACTATAGAATACCCTTCAACTTTGTTATTGAATAACAATGCTACTCTTCCATGATATATATTCAAGTGGAAAAACCTGTCAGGAACATTTTCCAGGGCCAGGAAGTAGCTTTGTTAAAAGGTGGAAAGCAGGGCACTTGTTACTTAGCTAATCATAAGCTCAGTCCCTTCTGAAATGTTAACCTAGCTTACAGTGAGCTAAGACGGGCCTCATAAAATCTGACCATAATATGTTAAACATATGTAATATGTGGAATTCCTTAGCCAGTAGCCACTGTTTCTGCACACTGTCTTAAAACCGAACTGTCCCATCTATGACTCTTCACCTAGGGCTAAGGCGGGTGCAAGTCTTCAAAGTCTGGAATGTCAGGAGTAACCCCAGTAGCCTTTGAATGCATAGTAGAGGATGCTCAGGTGGTAAAATCCAGAGGTGGGAGTAGGAACCCGCCCCGCCAACACAACACACAATGTTGACAGCTAGCCTGAGGGAGCCTGTGATAATGACATAGGCTCCAAAGGAAAACAGCACTGCAGCAACGTCAATGGCCTTATGTGAAACCTGAGGAGGGCTTTTTGAAAACTGAAAGTCAGTGTAGCCATGGTCTGTATGAGGAGCCTTGAGCATTGCACTTTAACTACCTGGGATTCCAGTAGCCAAGTTGGTTCCAGAGGGCATTCTAACAGGCTGCCCCAGCTACAGTCAGAGCATGCACGAGACCTTTCACCCAGCACTTGCCCATGGCCAGCAGCTGAAGAGCCCAAGGTCCCCTGGCACACCTGACCTAATAGCCCCACAGGCTTGCAGCCCCCAGTCCACCCAAGCAGCTTGATATCAGAAAATCTTGTACCTGCTGTTTTGTGTTTCTACTACTCTTCCATGAGTGCTTATGCCAGACACTGTATGCATGGTACACATTATCTTCCTAACACCTCTACAGTTCCCCTGCAAGTAAGAGGTTGTCATCCCCACACTGCAGTCAGAAACTTGAGTTTAGAAAAATTGGGTTCCTTGCCCAGAGCCAGAATTCAAACCCAGACCGATCAAGTTCCAGAGCCTTTTTGCTCTTCACTGTTAGACCATACCTTCTTCCTGGTAAAGAACATTATTTTACTAATCTCGATCCACAGATGTCACTTTTTTTTGCTGACCGATGAAGCTCACATTGGGCCATGCTGACCACCCTTACAAGTGAGATACAAATTTCTGATGCCTGGGTGGACAGAAAGGCCTGTGTGTGACTGAACAGGAATCAAGATTTCCAAGAGTTCCAGCCGGTTCAATTTATCCACTGTTTGGTGGCGCACGTATTTTATATTGCATAGAGGACTCAATCTTTTTAGGATTTTTTTGTTTCAATACTGAGTTCGCTTGATAATGTTAATATTAACAATACCACCCAAGCGCAGGATATTTCCTGAAAATGGATGGACCGTAAAGAGTATTTACAGCATAAGTAGCAGACATGTGAAATTCTCAGGTTAAACCTGAAAGATATATACTAGGCTCTCACTAGGACCAGCAAGCATGGTAAGGATCCTGAAAGTAGCTGGCTCAGAGCCATCCTCTGGTATCTGCTACAGATAAATATATAGAGCAATGAGACTATGTGATAAAAGTTACATAGAGAAAACTGTGGGCTCCTGTAGCTGTTGACTTTGTCTTAACAGGCCAGGCAAGACTTAGCAGAGTCTAAAGCACCTAAGAGATAATCTCAGATGACCAGGAATAAAGTGTAACTTTCTAGTTGAAGTCGAAATAACAGAGGTACTTTTTGAAACAAGGCCAATTAAGATCCAAGGGACATTATTTATTCATTTAGAGAGGAAAATTAATATACCATAAATTTCATCTATTTAAATGTAAACGTTGTGATTTTTAGTATATTCATAAAACTCTATGAACATCATCACTACATATTCCAGAAACTTTTTATCATCCCCTAAAGAAGACAAATACCCATCAGCCATCATCGCCGTTATCTCCAACACCACCAGGCCTGGCAACCACTAATCGCAGTTCTGGCTCTATGAATTTGCCTATTTTGTACATTTCCTATACATGGAATCATGAAATGTATAATACTTGTGATTGCCTTCTGTCACATAGCACGTTTTCAAGATTCATCTGTGTTGTTGAAAGGCATTACTATTCCATTCTTTTATATGGCTCAACACTCCCTGCTTGCATGGCTATACCGCTTTGTTTATCTAATAATCAACGGGTGGGCATATGTGTTGTTTCCTGTTTGGCAATTAGGAATAAAGGTGCCATGAATATCTATGTACAGTTGCTTGTGTGGACAGACTTCTCGGGTTGTCTTGGATATATTCTAGACAGTGAAATTGCTAGGCCATATGGTAACTTTTTAAATATTTGAGACATTTAACTAATTTTAATAATTTAAAAATTCTACTGTTCTATTATTTCGCTCAAGTTTGAGGTCTCTCACGCTTCATAAGGCGTTACTTCAAAAGGCAAAATGCAAATTTCAGAGCAATAAGGGGCCAGTCAAATATCCCCAGAAACACTTATTAAAATGCTCTTATTGGAGCCCAAGCTAGTGTCAGCACCTCAGTGTTTCAGGGTGTGGTGCAGAAATCTGAGTTGTTGTTGTTGTTGTTGTTTTAACAAATTATCTGATGAAATCCACCCCCCAGTGAGAGTACAGAACTTTGGTCACAGTACATTCACAAAAGCTCCCGCCCTCATCAGGATCTCCAGCGTCCTGGCTGAGGTTGCACCTAGCGCAGGACCCTATGCGCCCCGCCTCTGGCGTAACAGGAAAGAAAGTGCCGCTCAGGCTTCTCAGCTTGAGCTCAGGCTGAGACTTAGGTTGTCTGGGTCTTCCAGACCGCCTGCAGGAGGCCCCAGCGGGAGATGCCTAGCCATGCGCCCGCAGTGACTCCGGGGCATCAGAAGTTGCCGACTCAGAGGGCACCGGAAACAGGTCTCGCTTGGATTCTCAGGCTTCTTCGGGGCTCCACCAGCACTGAATTGGTGGCAGCTAGGGGTGGGGGTACCTGCACCGAGTTCCTCCATGGGCGCGAAAAGAACAGCGGGCACCGGGCGGTTAACACCACGGGCGCAGGAAATGGAAGGAGAGGTGGACACCGGGCCTCAGTCCCTCCACGGACGCGGGAATGGAAAGAGCAGGGGACGCCAGGCGCGGGTAACTCCACGGCGGGAGAATGGAAGGAGCTATGGGAATTGTGCACGTCCTTCCTAAGACGGGGGAATGGCAGAAACGGCGAGCGCCTGGACCCAGTAACTCCATGGGCGGGCGAATGGAAGCGGCGAGCACTCGCCCCCTGCCCCTTCCACGGGCGCGGGAATGGTAGGAGCGGTGGGCTCCGGTCCCCTTTTCCCCCACGGGTGGAGAAATGGAAGGAGCGACCCCGTCTCTCGCAACTAGAAGCTACCGCAACCGGGCAGCTCCAGCCCTGACGCGCTCGGTTCTAGCAGGAGTAGGAGACACAGGTGATGCGCTCCTGTCCTCCTTTGGGCGTGGGAGAACAACGACGGGTGGCACGACCCTGTCTCGCCCCGGATCCCGCCGCCGCTCCCTGCAACCTGACCAGGCCTCCCCCGGGTCCTCGGAACCTGGCAGCTCCCCTCTGGGAAGCGGGACAAGTATACCCGGAACCGCGCTGGTTCCGAGCTCTCGCCAACTGCCTTTCCCCTGGTGTCCGCAGCTCACGGCTCCCCGTGCCTCTTCGCACGCCTCTTTATCTGCCTCTTTATTCACGGACCCTGTGAGCACAGTTTCCTTCAGGAGTGTTTGGGGAGAAGCCATCGGCCCTGAGGGCAGGTGAAGTTTTCACCCAGAGGGGCCTATGGAGACAAACCCGGAGGGTCAATTTCCTAGGAGCCGTGGGGAAAGGTTTGGGTCACTCAGGGGAGGGCTGCCCAGCTGTCAGGCTGCAGCACAGGAAAGGTTTGTCTTCAGCCCAAACCGGCACGGTTCCTGGATGCCTTCTAGCGACCTTAGATGCCTAGAAGGAGAAAAAGAAGCTTCCTCAGAACGAGTCCTAGCGAGCAGAGCAATCCCCTCCTGGAGGGCTGACTCTGTGCCAGGCACAATGCTATTCTCTTTTCACGCAGTTGGATCCGCTGCAGGCAATTTCGTGAACTGGATGTTATAGAGACCTGTGTGTCATTTAGGAAACTAGCCCAGGGATGGGATGGGACCACAGTGTCGTTTTTGAATAACTGGGCAGGAAGATGTCATGAGTATTTTATTCCCTGATGGCTTCCAGGAAATAGGACAGGTACCTGAGCTGTATGGGCAAATGCAGAAAGAGAGCACCCATAGTACTGGTTTTCACACCTGTAGAGACATGTATTGATCGCCTCTGTGACCTGAGAGGTTGCACTAAGGCCATTCGGATGCTTTTAGACATGAGCATTGCAGGAGTCTGTGAAGTCTCACTTCATTCCCATTTCCCTGCAGCACTTGTGATGGGACCTGGTACATGCTATTCAGTCCTCCCAAGCCTCACGCCTCTGTCCTCGCATCTGTATTCAGGGCATAATACTAACACCCACCTCCTACCATTGGGTGAGGGCTAAATGAACTAATATGTGTAGAGGGCTTGGATCAGCACCTGGCACACAGTGTGCTGAACAGGATAACGGTCCTTCACTGTGAATGCAGACCAGATTCCTGATGGCCTACCCTGGGCAGGGTATTTTTTTCATTGGAATGTCATTGCATAATAAGGGTTACGGTGATGTTGGCTGAACTACACAGACCTCGGCTAGAGGAGAATGAGGGATTGATGAGTTGGTGCCCTTACAAGGCATGCCTCACACTAAGATGCCCATGATTGAAGTGACTAAAAGTTACTCATGGCTAGATGGACTTTCAGGATTACTCGCCAGTATTGTAAGTGTCACTCCTCTATTTCTTCTGTGGCCTGCCTATATTCAGAAACACAAGAAAATTGTTATTATATTGAGAGAGGATACAGGCCAGCACATTCTTGGTGGGTTCTCATGAATGGCAGGTGTTCCTCGCTTTGGTTGGTGGAATTTTGGAGCAGAGTTGTCCAATACAACTCTCCTTTGTGCACCCATGGTTGTCAACCACTTGCAATGTGGCTAGGAGCTGAATTTTTTATTTTAATTCATTTCAACTTAAAATTCCACAGGGCTCTAGTGGCTACCATATTGGACAGCACATTTCTAGAGTCTGTGCATGGGTCTGGATGATTCATATATGTTTTGGAAACTGGATGCAGAATTGGATGTGTATGTATATTTTTCCGGGAAGTGAGTCCATAGCTTTCATCAGATTCTCAAAACCTCCCAAAAGATTAAATTCTGCTACTTTAGGGCTTTGGTGAAAAGTAAGCAATTGAGGGAGGTAAGGATACCCTTTGTTAACTACTGTTTTTTTCTTTTCTATTTGCTCTGTCCTCAGCTGTAGGTGTCTCACCCACAAGAATTACACAAAGAAACAAATTGGCATCTACGACTTTGGGCCACAGATAAATTGTACGCCACTAGAAGGGGACAGTGACTGTGGTCCCGGGTTGTGCATTCTAGGTTGCCCTGCATCAGGGCTCTGTGTTCCAAGTCTATGATACTGACTCTGAAGTTTTTCATCAGTGCTTCAGGCAGTTCCGGTATGCAGAAGCAGCTGGGTGCTATGAAGCTGTCAACCAACTCCTGGAGCTTTGCTATCAATGGCTGAAACAAAGATGTGTTCTAAGGAATAAACCCTAGAGCTTCTAGTGGTGAAGAAATTCCTAACAATTCTTCCCATGGAGATAGAGGCCTGGGTGAGAAAACGTTGCCCAGAGAACAGAGAAAGAGTTGTGTCACTGATAGAAGACTCACAGAGAAAACTTGAGGTACCAGGGCAGCAGGTGAGAAAAGAGTTTTGGATCTGGGTAATTAGACCAAAAGAAGTAGCAGAGGCTGGTGGTACTGGATCAGACATTTGTCTCTGTGTCATTCTTCAGCCTGAGATTTCTCTGCAGTTCTGTTCATGTTTTTTATCAGCATACGTGTCAGTAGTTTTCAACTTCATCATATGCAATGCTCGTTCTACAACAAATATTTTGTAATGTCACCATAAATATACTTAAGTGAAATTAACAGATAATATAACCTACCTATAGTCATCCATCAGAAACACAAATATTATGCTCTAGGGTCTATAGATCAGCTCCAGCCACCACCTCCCTTATACTCCCATGTTCTAATAATGGTTTTGACTTGTTATAGAACTGTTAACATAAAAAGGACAGACCGAATGTGGCACACAAAACCTAAAATATTTATTATCCGGCTCTTTACAGGAATTTGGCCCACCTGAGTCAAGCAGAGTCTAGAAGCAATACAGAGGAAAAGGAATGTAGTTTAATGTAAACTGGTAACCATTTCAGAGTGCACAAGACTGGGCTTGAGTGCACCAGAAGATCTTATGAAGTTGTCAAATGCTTGCCTCTCTGCATAGACTCACTGTGAAGGTAATAGCCAGAAATTCAGACTGATACAGCTCAAACATTATGAGTGGCATGGATGCTGGTCATGTGATTTTCCAAAGAGGCAAACACTCCTGGCAATTCTGAACAATTAACAAAATCTCTCTTTGATTTCCAAAGTTGTGCTTTCCTAGAAAATTCAAGTCATGGTAAAATGTGCAAAAATATTTTGTGTTTATGTGACTAACAGGGTGAGGTTCTTGACAGTTGTTTTTGTTTGCTTGTTTTGTTTTTGTTTTTGTTTTTTTACTGACATAAATATTTGAGGGGGCACTCCAAAGTTGATAGGGACTCGGAACAATTCTGCACTGTGCATTATCTGTACTCTCATCTGTGCCCACAAAATTCTGATAGCCATCACCTGCCAAAACATCTCTTGGGGGCAGCGGCCCTGCCTTCCATTCAGAACCGTCCAGTAAAACCTGTTTGGGACATGCTACAGCTCAGTACAGAGCAGCATCTTTGGAGAAGTGAGGAAGTGTTTCTAATTGGGCATTAGGGGCACTGGAGACTTGTGTGTTGATGGGGCTCTGCAGTTAGCCTGCCTGAACAGGACTGTTCCAAAGCTTCCTGCCCCGGCATAGAGTGAGTCTGCAGTTTCCCTTCTTTTCTCTATCTCCTTGTTTGGCCTCCCACATATGGTTTCGTTTTCATGTGGTCTAATCCTGCACTGCCAGTATGGTCACCACCAGCCAACTGTGTCTCTGAGCACTAGAAGTGCAGCTAGTCCAAGTTGGAATATGCTGTAAGTATAAAATGCACACCACATTGAGAAGACTTAAGATGAAAACTAAAGTAGGTGAAATATGTCATTAATTGACATAAAAATTTGAAATTATGATATCGGGTAAATAATGCATATTATTATTATCTTTATCTATTTCTTTTATTTTGCACGTGGCTACTGGAAAATTTAAAATGGCTTGGGTGTCTTGCATTATACTGCTATTGGGCACTGTTGGTCCAGACATTAAAATGATGGGTTCCAGCATTCCCTCACCCCCCTTCCCAGATGGATAGGCAGGAAATGCTCTTGGAAGACATAGCAGTAGTAGGAATGGCAGACATACCTCCAAACATCCACCTGGAGTCATCCCCACTCCAAGCAAAAGGATCTGTCTCTAAGGCCCCAGTGGCAGAGGTGTGGATTTCATAGGCAGGGCTGTAGGAGCTGAGCTACGGTGCTGCTGGGGAAGGCCACACCTTCCTGGACCCTGGTAAGGCAAGGGTTTCATTTCCATCTCTTGGTTTCTGTTTTGAGAACTCAGGAGCCTTCCAGAGGTGGGGTTGTATAGAAACACTGATTACTGGATGAAAACAGATCACTCTGATAAAGAATAGGAGGAGGAAATGTCTCTCTGGGAATAGCCAGCCTCAAAGCATATTAGATCGAATGGGATTCAAAACCCCTTTGGCTAATGAGCCTGCTCAGGAGGCTGTGACCAAGAATATTTTACAGGTAATCGATAGGAGTTTGGGTAGTCTGAATAAAGACTAATTTCCCTGCAAATTTTGATGACTGGAATCTGTAGTTCCATTGCTTTTATGGTGTAAGAGCCACATTCAAACTTGATACTTTATTAATATACTCATTTCTGATTCTTTAAGAGGATTTAATCACTTGCCACTGTAGAACAAATAGGTATCTCATCCATCAAAACCTAGAACAGTGTTTCTACAAGCATAGTAAGCAGAGTCTCTGTATCAGGGTCACCTGGGGTGCATTTTTAACAAGTCCTCCAGATGAGTGCTGTACACACTACATTTTGAGAACCAGCACTCCAGACACTACAGGAGTAAGTCCAGGAGGAGAAAGGCAGCATCCCAGGAAAAAGGATGTTTCATACAAAGACCTGAGAAAAGGAGCACAGAGGGGTTCAAGGGAAAGCTAGAGTGCTAGGCAGAGGCCAGATAAGGGAGGGCCTAACAATCTTCCTGATGGACCTGGAACCTCATCTTGTAGTCAGTGGGAAACCAAAGACTCTAGGTGAGAAATACTGGTGATATGCATGTCTTAGAAACCTCACTTTGGCTCTCAGATGGAGATTAGGGGAGACAAGATGGGAGACAAGATGGAAGACCAGTGAAGAGGCCACTGCAGATGAGAGAGAATGTGGGCTGAGATAAGGGCAGTGGCATGCAGATGAAAAAAGGAGGGATTTGAGAGGAATTAGGAGGCAGAATCCACAGCCTTCGATGATTAACTGGATATGGGGCAGGCAGGGGATGACAGCTCGATCTGTGTCCTAAACATTTAGAGTTGGGAGACTGGGGCAATAGCTCATGAAAAGAGAATGAGGGCCCTTATAGGTTACAAGTCCATAGTCAACAATTTAAACTCATAAAACTTTTTATCCCGTCATCCTGTTCACTCTCTCCTGGACTACCTCTGCCTATGGCGATTCCGTCATTTGACAGTCTTTGGGGGCCTATTATGATCTAGATGACATGATAGTGTTAGGGATGGCAGATTACTAGTTCTCAAGAAAATCACAGGGAAGTCCAATGAGACTAAAACTTAAGCAAAAAATTGTACACCCAGATGGTCAGTACAGTGACAAATGGATACATATAAATTAATATGGGAGCAGAGCTCAAGAATCAGCAAAGACTCCAGTAGTGGTTCATATAGGGAAACTTAAAGATGGTCAGACCCAAGCCTAGCAAAATAGGAGAAAACCGAGTTACTGACCCAATAGTGTCTGAGGTCAACTCTCTTGAGCATGGTTCCATTTTGTGAGCTAGCTTTCACAAGCCAGGTTTAGTTGGATTTCTGTTATGTGAACCAAAAGCCTCTGGGTCAAAACAATAACCAGCGGCTCCCCCAAATGAGCTAGGCATACAGGTAAGGCAGGTAGGCCTGAGTTGGAAGAGGTGGGGTTCAGGGCTTGTGTAAAAGGCCAGATAGTGCCAGAAAGCAAGGTAGGCAGGCCTGCTCAAGCTAGGGTTGGTGTGAGAACAGTGCCAGAACAGGAGGGACAGGCAGGCCTGAGTTGGGGTTCAAGGTTCACACAGGAGTCTGGTAGTAGCCTGGCAGGATCAAGAGATTGGCTGATTATAGGTGACTGAATATAATGAGACACAGATTTCTCACTGTTGGAGAAGGGTTAGGAACAAAAATGGAAAGGGGAAGGTTAGGATGAACTCTGCACTACTGCATTGGATCTGGAGGTATTGTTTGAATGTTTGGATGTTGTATTAGCTTCTGAGGACTGCTATAAGAAATGATCTTTTACATTTATAACAGAAATTGATCTCTTACATTTCTGGAGTCCAGAAGTCTGAAATCAAAGTGTCAGCAAGGCCATACTCCCGCTGAAGGCTCTAGGAAAGAGTCCATCCTTGACTCTTCCTACCTTCTGGTGGTTTTCAACAATCCTATCATTCCTTGGCTTATAGCTGCATGACTCCAATCTCTGCTTCTATCCTTGTGGGGCTTTTATCTGTGTGTGCTCTCTTTTTCTCATAAAGACACCAGTCATTGGATTTAAGGTCCACCTTAACTCGGTATGATCTCATCTCAATCCTTAAATACTTAAAACCTCAAGACCTCTGCTTTCAGATAAAGTAACATTCTGAGGTTCTGAGTAAACATGGATTGGTGGGGGAACACGAGGACACCATTTAATCATATGTCTACACGTATATGATGTTTGTACATTTGTGTGTGCACGCACATATCTAGACATACACATAACGTAGCACTGCCAACTGAGAAGGCCATAGAGCTATGACACCGCAATAACAGTGAGCACACCTAGCACGTAGATATTTGTTTCAAAAACACAATTTTGACCAATATAAACCAAAAGTCTTGACAAATGACTGATTCTACAGCTGGGATAGGAAAACAAGATGAGCCTAGAACATCTTGTTCCTTTGGAAAGTAAGGAAACCTTCAAAGTATGATGGACACAGAAGCCAGTTTGAAGGGGCTTCTATGGGCCAAATGTGGGACAATGCGAGTGTCAAAGAATGATTATTAACATTTCATAAATCTCTGAATAGATAGGAATATGAGTCCATAAAATTAAAGAATGAATCAATGGGGGATAAGAGAGAGGTCTTCTTTATAGTGGATACCCAACTAATAAATGTAGAAAGATTGATAATGTCAGAAAAATCACTATTTGTCAACCACCACAGTAGTAATTACTTCGGTCAAGAACCACCTATGCATGCTAATATTGTTGGGTGAAAGTGGTCTGGGGATGGGACGAATAGCAAAATATCTATTCACGAGATATTTATTAATTACATGTAGGGGGCAGGGAGTAACTTTACAATGGAGTAATCAAACCAGCACCATTTTAAGTAAATAATCAGTTAACATCATCAGTAATGGGACAGGCTGACATCGTGTGCCACCTGATCAGATGCAATGACACAACACAGTGTCTCCTGAATTTCTGGCCCAAATGCATAACCTGGGTCATACCATGAGGAAACACTAAACAAACCTCAAATGAGGGCATTCTATAAAATAACTAGCCTAAATCATTTAAAACATTAAGACCGTGAAAGTTAAGGAAGGACTAAGATGTTATTCCATATTCAGAGAGGCTAGAGAGACATGGCAACTTGGTGAGATATATGATCCTGAATCTGATCCTTTGCTATGTGAAAGATGTTATTACTGGCTAAATTAATGAATGGGAATTAGGTTTCTTGGCAAAGGACACATGGGGATTTTTTCATATCATTCTTCTGAATTTTCTACAGGCTTGAGATTGCTTGGAATAAAAATAAATGGCATCTGTTTGGGGAAAATAAGGCAAGTTTACATATATCCTCACAAGTCTAGAAGAGCATGGATGTCTCAGGGTGGAGGGATAACAGCTTTAAACAATGTAGAAAACATATGTTCTAATTTTGTCATAGTGAGATAAACATTATCTGTACAACATAATACTTGTATAAGCTTAAAACACACACACGAAATCTCCGATTGTCTGCAGAAGTTCTCCATTTATGTCCTTTGGAAAGCCACATCTGAACTCAACCTGTCCAAAACCAAACCCACCAGCCCGCAGAGGGCCCAGTGTTCATTTAATACATGGCAGCCATTATAATTATCAATCACTTGATTCCACAGCCACCCTGAATATCTCCACAGATTTCATGAGGTCAGGCCTCTCTATATACTGGCCATTGTGCCTGAAAACTCTCGTCTTCCAAGTACTATAGGAACACAAAGGAAGGTCTAGATCTCATGACAGTGCCCTTGAAAGGATTTAGAAGGCTAAATTTCCAAAAGCATGACTCAATAAGTGACATCTAGAGCATGGCTATTCTTTCCATACATGATTATCTGACTGCAAGCTGTATTCGAAGAATTTGAAAATAATTTTTTTTAAAGGAGGGATTCCTGTTAAAAATACAAGAACAATGTGGAACAGGCCACACACACACACACACACACACACACACACACACACACTGGTGAAACAACAAAGATCACAAGAGACAAAAGAACTACAAATGAACAAAAAACAATTAAGAAAATGGCAAGAGTAAATTCTTACTTATGAATAATTATGTGTAAACTGGTATGAGGTAATATCTCATTGTAGGTTTGTCAATATCCTTGATGACTATAGATGCAAAAATCCTCAATGAAATACCACTAAACCTAATTTGACATCACATTAAAAGAATCGTATGCCATAATCAAGTGGGATGTATCCCTGGGGATGTGAGGGTTATTCAACATACACAAATCAATGTGATACACCACCTTATTGCACCAATGTGATACACTAAAACCAAAATCACATGATTATCTCAATACATGCAGAGAAGTCATTTGACAAATTCAACACACTTTCATGATAAAATCTTTGAACAAACTAGGTATAGAACATAATAGTGGTCATATATGGCAAGTCTACAACTAACATCATACAGAATGGGGAAAAACTAAAAGTTTTTCTTCTAAGATCAAGAACAAGATGAAGATGCCCATTATTGCTGCTTCTATTTAACACAGGACTGGGAGTCTTAGCCAGAGAATTCAGACAAGAAAAGAAATAAAAGTTTCAAATCAGAAAAGAAGTAAAATGACCTCTGTGTGTAGATGACAAGATCCTGTGTGTGACTCCACATAAAACCAGTTAGAATTAAAAAGAAATTAAGTAAAGTTGTAGGATACAAAATCACCAAACAAAAAAATGAATGCATTCTATACACTAACAATGAACTTTCAAAATAGGAAATTAAGAAAACAATGCCATTTACAAAAGCATCAAAAAGAATAAAATACTGAATATACTTAACTCAGAAGGTGAAAGATATGCACACTGAAAACTACAAAACAGAGCCTTCTCTGGCCCAGCACACTAGGGGTGCCCCTTCCCATGCTTCTTCCAAAGCCCATTTTCTACCAGGCAGCTTACAGCAAGCTGAATCCAGTTGCTCATTGAAACTGTCTTGCCTCCACCTGGAGACTATAGGTCAGAGGTTGCATCTGCCTTACCACCTGTTCCTAGTTCCTAATGCAAGAGCACAGTAGGTTTGTAAGAAACACCTCTTCAGTCCTGGCTTCTCAACCTTGCATTAGTGGCACTTGGGGCTGGACGATGCTCTATGGTAAGGCATCCTGTGCACTGCAGGAGTTTAACAGCATCTCTGGCTCCTGCCAACCAGAAGCCTATAGTCAGGACACCTATGGTCAGCACAACGCCAACTGTCTCCAGAAATAGCTCACAGTCCCCTGGGGCCAAGTCTGCACTGAAAATCACTGACTTAGGACACCAATGAGGGAATAAAGGAGGCCTGTCGAGATTGTCTTCATTGGTGACTCTTATTAAATAGCAAGAGGCCACTTTTCCTTTGCTCCATCTAAATAAATCTGAACACACATGAGACCAAAGGGAAATGTCAGCCATTATATTTGTCCTATATACATCTTCACAGCTCTTGACAAAACCAAACAAAACCAAACTGACACAGAGGGCTTCTGACAACTTGATTTCCTTCTTTGCCTCAGGCCACATCTACTTACATCCTCCATTTCATGAGTATGACCCCATCAAGCCATCTTTCTCTGTGCTGCATACCACTGACAACATTTTTACCAAGCCCCCCAGTCACCCCTATGTTCTGCATTCTCGGCCTCTCTGACACAGACTCCCCACTTCCTTATATCAAGGCTGGTTCCGTGGCCAGTCCCAAGGCCTCCACTGCCCTGTGCATGGGGCTGATCACACCGATGGTAGCAGGTACCAGTTCCTGAGTAGCTCCTATGGGCCAGCACTGTCCCACAGCACATACACCTCATTTCACTCTGCCACAGTTATGTGAGGTCATTTATTGTTAGTGAGGGAACTGAGGCTGAGACAGGGTTAGCAATTTTCCACAGATCCCATAACTCATAATGGCGGTGGCAGAATTTGAGCCCAGCTCTTTCCGACTCAGTATCTTGGCATTTCATGGCTGAGCGATGTGGTGAGAGCACCTGGCACTGGGGCCTGAAGGTGGGCACAGCCAGCGGTGTAGGAAGCTCCTTCTACACGCCTGGATTTTCCACTTCCTAGCGCCCCGTGCCCACCTGATCACACTTCTTCACATGATGTAGTCTCACTTCTTGTCATCTCGAAACATGAGTAACAGGGCTTGAATCCTATCAGCATGCTTAACATTTTTATAAGTCTTCCATTTCCTAGTGCCCAATGGAGAGAAAGGGCCAAGAGGAATGGACACAACATGCAGTTGAAGCCTGTGATGTGCTGGGTTCTGACTAGGCATTTCATAATCTTTGAGCATAAGGCAAATTGTTACCAGTTGAATCCACATCATGACAGCCCTGTGCTGTCTATAGACAGTATCACTCTTTGTAAAATTGTCAGCAACACTTTTCTGTGTAGGAGAAATGTAACTATCAACCATATTCAAACCCTTTGAGCAATGGTTAAGCTGCCTGCATCATGTCGAACAGCTGAGTATATCACTAAGCTGCCTGCGTCATGTAGAACAGCTGAGTATATCACTGGGCCTTGATTTCATCTTGCCAAGCAAAGACTCAGAGAGGGAGAAAGCAGGAAGGCCCAGAGAGGAGTCCAAATGCATTTGAGTCACATACTTGATGGACACCAAAGCTGCTTCACAAGACCTGCCGAGGCCTTTGGGTCCTGACCTGAGCTTTTTCCACCTCGGATGCAGGATTTGTTCCAGGTTAACATCAGGAAGAAGGAGAACTATGAGCTCCTGACTACAGGGCTCTGCCACTGGAGCAGCATTTCTGACCAGAAACATCATGGCCCTGATGGCAGTGCAGGAAGAATCCCGCAAGGTGGGAGATAAGGACCACCTGCCAGAAGCATATGGTTATTTTGTGATCTGCTCCAAGTAGTGTACGTCCTGGGTGGAAGGCAATGTTGAGCCATCAGCAATGCAGGCTTCTTTGGCTCATGAATATTGTTATCAACGATAATGTTGTCATCCTGATTAGACATGTGGTGATGCAGTTTTCTCTTATAAGAAATTCATTAATTCCCTTAAGAGACAAACATGAGTGTGTTCGAAAGCCCTTGCACTGACTTTCAAGAGTCAGGACTTCTTCAGACTTGCTCACAAGAGTGAGAAAGCTGTGTGATAAGTAGGGCTCCAGAAAAACATTTAATGAAAATGTCCCAGTAGGGACATTGATATCTAGGACTTCACTCTAATGTAAAATGCTTTGACCCAAACAGACTATGCTTACATGGAATCCCTGTTTGGGACTCACCAGACTTAGTCTGTCCTTACACTGGAGCAAAGGATCAGGGCCTCCTGTCAAAGCACAGATACAATGCAGTCATAGCTTGTGTGTCCATGTGGATATGGGTGTCCATCCTCTAGATTATATCTGAGAGCCAGGAATGGGCCCCAGGTGTGGGATAATTACATGCTCCTTATGGGAAGACACTACCTCTTTTCAACAGGTCGTGACCTCTTCTTCCTTCTTTCTCTTGTCTCTCAGAAAAATATATGGTGTGTGCATATGGTATTCCTTCAAGTGCACACTCTAAAAGTGGGAGAAAACAGAAATGTCTTTGATCTCAGTCCATCACTGAGTGATAACTAACTGAATCTGTGTGTATATTTTCTTAGATTTCTCAAAGAACCATGTCACATGATGGGATAGTGAGGGTAGCATTTGGGGAGAGGGGAATTATCTTCCATTTGACAAGCATTTGTGACAGCAGAGACCAAGGCGAAGCATTCCAAGAGAGAATGGTGTGTGCCCAAGCCCAAACGGATGAGAATGTGGAGACCTGAGAGGTTGTCTTGGCCAATGTGGCGGAGATGCATGGAGAGGAGGGGGCAGAGGATTCAGTCCAGCGAGGGACACTGGGACAGGTCTCATGAAGAACCTTCGGTGGCGGGCTGAGGGACCTGAGCAGTATTTAGACTCAACAGTGATACTGGAAGAATCTCCTTTACACATGGTCATGATGAGCCCGACTGGGAGCTCGAGTGACATATAATGATCTCTCTCTCTCTCTTTCTCTCTCTCTCAATAGTCTTCATCGTTTGAACAGTTTTAGATTCACAGCCAAACTGAGCAGGAGGTACAGCAAACTGAGCAGGAGGTACAGCAATCTCCTTTATATCCTCTGGCCTCCTACACACTCAGTCTCCCTTGCTATCAATACCTGGCACCAGAGTGACACATGTGTTGCAATTGATGAATGCACATTGACACACCATTATCAACCAGAGGCCACAGTATAAGTTAGGGATCACTCTTGGTGTTGTATGTTCCATGGGGCTAGACATGTAAAATGACATGTATCCACTATTATAGTATCATACAGAGTAGTTTCACTGCCCCCCAAATACTCTGTGCTCTGCCTGTTCATTCCTTCCCACCCCATCCCGTGGCTTGACTGATCTTTTACTGTCTTTATAGTTTTGCCTTTTCAAGAACATCTCACAGTTGCAATCATCCAGATTGGCTTCTTTCACTTAGTAATATGCATTTAGGCCTCTTCCCTGTCTTTTCATGACTCAATAGCTCATTTCTTTTTAGCTCTGAATAACATTTCATATTCTGGGTGTGCCATAGTTTATTTATCCACTTATTTACTGAAAGATATCTCGGTCGCTTTCAACTTTAGGCAAGTACAAAGAAAGCTGCTGCAAACATCCTTGTGCAGGTCATCGTGTGGACATGAGTTTTCATCTCCTTCGGGTAAACACCAAGGAGCTCAATGACTGGATCATAGTCTGTCTCCTTTATTTCAGGAAGATCACAATCTCCTATTTTAATGGAAGGTGGAGGTTGTTAGAGACTTCCTATGAAAACAGGTTCAGGGGTGATAGAACCAGATACCAAGCCTTGGAAAAGATAATACTATAGAGAATTTAAAATAATTAAAAATGATGAACTATTTTCAAAAACGATTGATCCATGATCCTAATGCTTAAAAATTTCATTCAAACTTTCTGCATTTTGAAAATAAAATTACTAAAATGAAAGCCTTTGTCAAGTGGGGTGCATTCTCCCGAGACTACAGTCCTGTCCCAACCCATCTGGCCTTTGGCTCGCTTGCCTGGATTGGCTGCAGGTTTTCCAGGGGCTCTTTGCATGGCGGGTCCTCATCTGCATGAACTAAGGGTGAACAATCGCAGCCCAGTTATCAAGCAGTTTGACTGAATAAATAGCTGCATTTTGAGTGGGAATGAGGGGCAGATTCACATCTGCATTTGTGCTGGCACAAATGGTCATGCGTTCTTCAAGATCGCAGCCTAACATGGAGGTCCTGCTCTTACCAGACACGTAGTTCCACCAGCATTCTTGGGCCTGACAGCAGGATGAAGAATGGAGTGATCTGCCTTGTCAAGAACAGAAGGCTCTTGGGCTCTGTGGCTGGCCCTGTCCATTCCCTGGTGACCCTCTGGATTTCTTAGTGACTGACTCTCTCCTTGGGCTTACTCAAGAGTAATGACTGAAAATGTCCCTAACCTGGGAGAGGAAATAGACATATAAGCCCAGAAAGCACAGAGAGTCCCCAACTAGATAAACATAAAGAAGCCCACAGCAAGGTACATTATAACTAAAATGCCAAAGGTTAAAGACAAAGAGAGAATCTTAAAAGCAGCAAGAGAAAAGCAATTAGTTACCTACAAGGGAGCTCCCATAAGACTGTCAGATAATTTCTCAACAGAAACTTTGCAGATCAAAAGGGACTGGCAGACAATATTTAAAGTGATCAAAAGCAAAGACCTACAGTGACCAAGATTACTCTACCAAGCAAAGCTATTATTTAGAATCAAAAGACCGATAAAGAGCTTCCCAGACAAGAAAAAGCTAACAGAGTTCATCAACACCAAACCAGTATTGCAGGAAATGTTAGAAGGACTTCTTTAAGAAGAGGAAGAAGCAGAAATGTTTTAAAATCGAAATGTGAATAATAAATTGGCAATAACTCCATATCTACCAATGATTACTTTAATGTAAATGGATTAAATGCTCCAATTACAAAGCAGTGTGGCTGAATTGCTGCCTACAAGAGACTCACTTCAGATCGAAAGGCACACACTGTCTTAACAAAGGTATTTCATGAAAATAGAAATTCAAAAAAACCTGGGGTAGCAATACTTATACCAGATAAAATAGACTTTAAAACAAGGTCTATAAGAAGAGACAAAGAAGGACACAGTAAACCCAATTTTGGGTATTTTAACCCAGAGAAACCCAAAATACTACTTTGAAGGGACCTCTGCATCCATATGTTCATCGTGGCATTGTTTACAGTGGCCAAGACAAGGAGGCAACCTGAATGTCCATCGATGGATGAATGAATAAAGAACAGGTGGTACTTATATACAATAGAATATGAAAGAAAGAAAAAAAGAAAGAAAGAAAGAAAGAAAGAAAGAAAGAAAGAAAGAAAGAAAGAAAGAAAGAAAGAAAGAAAGCGGAAGGGAGGAAGGAAGGGAGTGAGGGAGGGAGGGAGGGAGGAAGTAAGTAAGTAAGTAAGTAAGTAAGTAAGTAAGTAAGTAAGTAAGTAAGGAAGGAAGGAAGGAAGGAAGGAAGAAATATCTTGCCATCTACAACAACATAAATGAGCCTAGATGGTATTGTGTTGAGTGGAGTAAGTCAGGCAGAGAAACACAATTGTCATGTGTGGAATCTAGAGAACAGGATAAACAAACAATAGAAACAAGTTCGTAGATACAGAGAGCATTTTGATGGTTGTCACATTGGGTGAAGATGGAAGGGGATTAAGAGGTACAAATTGGTAGTTACAAAATAGTCATGGGGATAAAGAATATAGCACGGGAAATATAGTTAGGAGTATTGTAATAATTTTATTACAATGGTGTCAGATGAGTACCAGACTTATCAGTACGATTAGTTCATAAGTTATATAAATGTTTAATCAATGTGTTATACACCTGAAACTAATATAATATTGTACGCCAACTATAATTGAAAAAAATATATATATAAATGTTTAGAAAAAAGTGCTTTCTCAATTTGAGGACTCATGTCTTTCACTAATTCTGGAAAAAATTCAACCTCATTATAAATCTTGCCTTTTTCACAATCTATTTGTATTCCACTGAAATGGTTTGAGACATAAATTGGGCCTTCTCACTCTATCCTCTATGCCTCTTAAGTGTTCTGTCATATTTTCAATTTCTTTATCTTTCACTCTGAGTTTCAGGTAATTTCTTCAGATTTATCCTCCAAGGTTCCCATCATCAAAGTTCTCTCATCAGTGATATTAATATAGCTATCTAATCCTACCATAGAGTGTTATACTTCAAAAGTTACACTTTTCATTGATATTGCCAAAAGTCTCTGTTAGAGAAAAGGAAATCACCCTAGTAAACCATTGAGTTAAGGGTAGTAAAGACCCAGGCAAATGGATGCTGAGGTGTATTGAGCCTGTGAGGTTTTATTAAATAAGTCATCTTCCTCAAAGTCCTCTCTCCATGCCATATGGTCCTTAGCCAGGGTCATAGGCTCCCTCTAATCCAGTGGGTCTCAATGGGGAGCCATTTTCTCCCCCAGAGGACACTGGGAAATGCCTGGAGTCTCTTTTTATTCTTTATCAGAAAGAGAGGAGCACTCCTGGTATCTAGTGGGTAGAGGCCACAGAGGCTGTTAAACATCCTACAGTGGACAGCATGGCCCCCACCTCCACCCTCAATGAACCCAGCCTAAAATATCAACAGAGCTAAGGTCTAGAAACCTTGCCCTATCCTAACCAGTTAGCATGTGTTAAAGACCGCTAAGCTCTGAACATGATTCTTTTCCTGTGTGCATATGTGAGCTCATTTATAACCTCTGATTTAGGTAATAGTTGGTTTTGTTCTTCGAGGCTGTACCTGTGTGCTTGCGTTCATTATGCCAGCATTTTCCCCTGCTTTTGAGTTTTGACAGGATATGTACAGAATATGTTAGCCTACAGATTTAAGGAAGCTTACAGCTTCAAAAAAAAATAGATTTCAGAACAGAGCAGAAGAAGAGAATATAGGCTTCAGGCACACAAATATGTTTTATTTTAAATGACTAGGTGGTAGCAATAATATCATGTGTACATAAGAAGTTTCTTCAAGAAAACTGTTGCCAGCCATTCCAAAGAGTAAGTCCTTCATTCAGGCCTTTTGTTTTGAAATTGTGACCGCAGACATAGGCATCACTTGAACCCACTGTCTGAGTAAACTTATATCACAGGAGAACACAATGGCACTTATCAGTGATAAGACACCAGTTGTGATTCCTACTGGGAACACATAGGACATGCGTTTCCGTTTTACCATTTCTATTCCAACAGGAAAGTTAGGTGGAAAGTCAAAAGTGCTTTGGCCATAAAATTCCGCAGTAAAATTCCAGATCACTGTAAGCAGGGTACAACCACTGCTAAAGAATAACAATGAGGCAGAGATATTGTAATACATTCGGCGGAATTCTCGGTATGGGCCATTAATGTAAGTGACAAAAAATGCCAATGAGCAAAAAACCAACGCGGCGGACTTTATAAAGTTCGCCAACAATATCAGGCCCTGCCCATAGTAGATTTCATTCGAAATGACCCAGCTCTCATCGATTATGAGGTACCTGGGCAACTCATGCATGGAGCCAGATATATTAACAACTTTTAAATAGAAAGCATCCCAAAGTCCAAAGAACGCAATGGGATAAATTTTACTGTCCAACTCCCACACGCGCCAGGATCTGCTGTTGGCTATGCCTATGCCCTGCGCCCAGCTCAGATAACTAAATAAGAGGCCTATCATTTCATAGTACAAGCGCTTCAAATCAGGGTGGCTGAAGATGAGGTAGAGACATCACGAAGTCAAGCCAGGAACACCAGAGAGAAAAAAGAAACAGAATGAATGAATCACATTTAGAAAGTGCTAAATAGTCACATCTTGTCTTTCTTGTCTAAAAGTTATGTTTAAGTGTTTTACATATGTACTAGCCTTCAATTAGAGTTCTAAATAGTTAATGTAAGAATAAAAAATGTGGAGAAATCTATGACCACTGTGGAAATATTAATCTACAAGGCATTTTTGGAACACGACTTGACAATATCTTTCAAAAGTTAAAATGTTCATAACTCTTCCCAACAAATTCGATTCCTGGAATTAATACTGAAGTATTTATAAGAGTTGTAAAAATGTATGTGGAGAGATGTTAGTGTCAGCACCACTTATCATAGTGAAAAATTGAAAATAACCCAAAAGTGAATAGAAGATGCTTTAAATTATGGTACATACAGAATTATAGTGGAATGTTACATGGCTGTTACCAAGAATGAGTTGTCCGAAAAAATTTCTGTACTTATCAAAAAAAGCAAAATGAGTAATACATGTGATATGACCATTTGTGTTCAAAGAAAGACAGATACAATTTTCCTCATTTATACAAATAGATATGTTCATATAAAAAAAAAACAACTTTAAAAGATATACACAGAAAGTCATTCTAGGGAGATCAGTTGAGAGGGGTAGAGACTTCCATTCTCAATGACATGCTTTTTTCTGTAATTTCTAAAGTTGTTAATGAAAAACACACATATTGTTATAATTAAAAATAAATATGACCTTGAAGATCTGTAATATTTCTCACACAAGAAATCATGCCTGTTTCCTTTTTTAACCATCACCTGCTCAAAATTCCACCTTTAGATGTTCTCTTCTTTCAGATGCAACTTAAAAATATTCTGATGTGTTTTGTATCTAGTAAATATTTTCTATGAAGCAAAATCTAGATTGTGGACCAACATATTTGGATCTCTTTCCAATTCAAATCCTTGGGAGTAAGTGGCAGGGCTAATTTGAAAATGATGCTCCCAAGGCTTCTCCTTCTGTTTATTAACACAAGGGAATGAGGAGGTCTGCTCACAGTGGATACCATAGGCAACCGCCAATGCAGAAGATTTTAGGGGCCTCCAACATACACCTCCTTGCTGTGAAGACTGATATTCATAAGAGTGTATCCACCGTTTCAAAATCTTCTGGGGGTTGTGCCCTCTGACTGCATGAGGCCAACAGTGTTACTACTTGGGAAGTTCCATTAAAAATGTGTGGTGGGGTTGATGGCCAGTATGATTACCTCACTCTGTGCAAATAATAACTCCTTGCCAATAGAGGGCTAAGAAATGGAACTCAGGACCAGTGAGTTTTTATGGAATGAGGAAATTGAGGAAAATGTTACATGGAAAATGTGCCAGTTTAGGGACGTTTTGGTGGGTCTGCATTTGCAACGAGTGGGGTGGGGACACATTAGCCCTGGAGACCAAATTCGAAAGACTCCATATATCTTATTTTAAAATTTACCGATTGGCCATGGAGAAGGATTCAAGAGTTGAGCCTGTGAAGAATGGCAGATAGTCTTTGTAGCAGCAGGAAATGTTGAATAGGAAAGGGAAAAGATCCAGTCAAAATCTAACAATCCATAAAGACAGATGAACCACCTACAGTAAAAGAGGTATTGTTAGGTAGAGTTTTAGACTGTGAACACAGCCTAACATATCCCTGCCTCTCACCAAAGATTTCTTACATATGGATCTTGTGCTTTTTACAGGGCATGCCCTATCTCAAACTCCTTAAGAATATTCACACATTTAGTCCTCATCACTGCCCACTGATAAATGTGTAATTATGATCCCCATTCTATAGACAAGGGAACTGAGCACAGAGAGTTATGTAACTTACTCAAGGTCACATCAATATAAATAGCAAAACCAGGCTCCTAAGCTCTTACTATTGACACAGTGTTTGCTGGCTGTCCTAATAATGGGTGGTATTTATTCACAGAAAAATGTATCAACATCCCAGATAAGAAAAGGCTGAAGGAGTTCATTACTACCAAACCAATATTACAAAAAAATGTTAAAGGGACTTCTAAAAAAAAAAAAAAAAAGAAGGAAAAAATAAAAAAAAAAAAGAAAGAAAGAAAATATTGCAAAGAAAACAATTCTCACTTACAAAAGGAAACATA
>NW_011918597.1:0-10150 GCF_000151845.1 Pteropus vampyrus | reverse complement strand
GACCCAGCAATTCCATTTTTGAATATGTATCCTAAGTAATCCAAAACACTAATTCAAAAAGATATGTTCATTGCAGCATTATTTACAATAGGAAAGATATGGAAGCAACCTAACTGTCCATCTATAGACAAATGGATAAAGAAGTGGTACCTATATACAATGGGATATTACTTGGCCATAAAAGGGAACAAAATCTTGCCATTTGCCATAACATGGATGGACCTAGAGGTATTATGCTAAGTGAAATAAGTCAGACAGAGAAAGACAGATACCATATGATTTCATTTATATGTGGAATTTAAAAAACAAGATAAATGAACCAACAAAACAGAAACAAACTCATGAATACAGAGAACAAATCGATGGTTGCCAGATGGGAGGGGAAGGGGGTGAAAAGGTAAAAGAATTAAGAAGTACAAATTGGTAGAAACAAAATAGTCACAGGGATGTAAAATAAAGCACAGGGAATATAGTTAATACTATTGTGATAACTATGGTGTCAGATGGGTACTAACTTATCGGGGTGATCATTTCATAAGTTATATAAATGTCTAATCATTATGTTGTATACTGAAACTAATATAACATTTTATATCACTGTAGTTGAGAAATTTACAATAGAGAAAAAATGTCTCTTCAATAAATGGAACCTTGGATTTAGAGAGGATTTTATGAATTTGACCTTGCAGGCAAGGGAAGTAAAAGCGAAAATAAATAAATGGGACTATATCAAACTAAAAAGCTTCTACACAGCAAAAGAAACCATCAACAAAACAAAGAGGCAAACAACTGACCGGAAGAAAATAGTTGTAAGTGATGTTTCCAATAAGGGGCGAACCACCAAAATATGTAAAGAACTCATCAAACTCAACAACAAAAAACAAACACTCCAAATAAAAAATTGGGCAGAGGACCCGAACAGGCAGGCACTTCTTCCAAAATATAAAAATGGCCAACAGATATGTGAAAAGATGCTCAGCTTCACTAGCTATTAGGGAAATGCAAATCAAAACCGCAATGAGATACTACCGCACACTTGTTAAAATAGCTAGCATCAACAGGACAAGTAATTTCAAGTGCTGGAGAGGTTGTGGGGAAAAAGAAACCTTCAAACGCTGCCAGTGGGAATGTAAATTGGTACAGCCTCTATGGAAAACAGTATGGAGGGTCCTCAAAAAATTAAGAACAGATTTACCATATGACCCAGCAATCCCTCTTCTGGGTATCTACCCCCCAAATTTGAAGACATTTATACATAAAGATATATGCGCCTGCATTATTTATGGTGGCCAAGACATGGAAACAACCTAAGTGTCCTTTGATAGATGATCAGGTAAAGAAGATGTGGTACATATATGCAATGGAATAGTACTCAGATGAAATCCTGCCATTTGTGACAACATGGATGAATCTCGAGATTACCATGCTAAGCAAAATAAGCCAGACAGAAAAAGTTGAGCACCATATGATTTCACTTATATGTGGAAAATAAAACGAACAGAACAAATATAAACACATAGACACAGACAAGTTTAATGGTTACCAGAGGGAAACGGGGGAGTCGGGGAAGTAGATAAGTAAGGGTAAAGGGCTTTAAACATATGGTGACAAAAGGAGATTTGTCTTTGGGTGGTGAACACCCAGTGCAATACATAGATGATATATTATCTAGTTGTACACTTGAAACCTACATAATTTTATTAACCAGTGTCATCTTGATAAATTTAATTAAAAAATAAAAATTAAAAAATAGTACTCTTCCCAATGAACAGTGAGGAACCTGGTTTATCCACGAACTCCTTCCTCTCGCTGGTCGCAGGCTGCCACTGGGAGCACTGACTCCATAGCCCTTGCTGGCCTGTATTTCATGCACACTGAGCAATCTTCTGTAGCTTTAAAAAAACAAAACAAACAAACAAAGCTCTCAGGCAGAGAACCACAGATGCCTACATGTACTGAAAAAATAAGAGACAAAACGAGGCTAGGAATGAAGCATAGACCTACTGATTTGAGATATCACCATTATCATATATAATATTTCCTTATGGATTTAATTTCTGAATTTTCTATACTGACCACGGATTATCTTTCTGACTATTCATTTGCCATTCTGCCTTCATTACAAATCCTTTATTCGGAATTTGTTTTAATACCAAGTAGGGCTATCCTCCCCCTCATTATCTTCTTCAGGAATTTTCTAGCTGGTTTATATGAATTTTTATATAGATTTTTTTAAAAATTTTATTTGTTTTAATGTTTCAAGTATACAGTACATTGGTTAGACATCTATATAGTTCATAAAATGATCCCCCCAATTGCTCCTCCCCTTCCCGTGTTGCTATTGTAAGTGCAAATTTCTCTTCCAGTAAATCTTATGAATAGTAACAGTTCATATATATGGAAGCCATACATTTTTAAGTTCATTGTTCTCTTGTTGAATAACTGCATTCATTGCTGTTTGTGTTTATTTTTAATCATCGACTTAATCATTAATTCCCTAGGGGTTTCCACGTATACGTTGACATCAATTGTCAATAAGGATATTTTCATTTCTCACTCCCTAGTTCTGCCTCTTACTATATTATCTTGCCTGATCGCTTGGGAAATTATTTTTTAAATGTTAAATCATGTGGGAGCTGATGAACACCTAAGTCTTTCCTGTCTTTACTAAGACACCGGCTTTAGGGCTAAGAAAATATTGACTTTACCCTATTAAGGAAGCATTCATCAATTGCGATTATGCAGGGGGTTTCACTTTTAAGTCAGGAATGGGTATTGAATCTTGTCAGAAACATTTCCTATCTCTCTGAAAGTAATCGTTTATTTTTATTCTAAATATTTTTATATATTGAATTTTACTAATGTTTCTCATAATATATAACCATCTTTACATATTCGGAATGAAATCTACTTGATCATTCTGTATGTTATTTTAATAAACAGTGAATTTCAGATTGTTCACTTTACAATTTTTACACTGACATTCATAGATTAGACTATTTCCTTTTGTAAAATTTTCATCAGGTTTAACTACTGATACTACATCTACCGTTTATTTTATCAAATGAATTGAGGTATAATGTACATAAAATAAAAAAAAAAACAGATATTTCAGTGTCTAATTTAGTGAGTTTTGAAAAAAAAAAGTATACCCGTGTAACAACTACCCCAATAAGATAAAGAATGTCAATCACCGCAAAAATCTCTCATGCTCATTTTCAAGCGATCTCCCCACCCTGACTCACACAACCGCCAATCTGATTTCTTTCGTGAAAGATTAGTTTTATTTGCCCTAGAAGTTAGTGTAAATATAATAATACCATACCATATGTAATCATGTGTGTCTGGCTTCTTGCATGTAATATAATTTCTATGAGATTCATCCATGTTGTGTGCTTCCACATTTGTTCGTTGTTATTGTTGTGTCATATTCCATTTCATGGATATACGATGTTTGGCTTAGCATTCCATTTGTTGATGAACATTGTGTTGATTCCAGTTTTTGTCAATTATGCATGGAGCTATCATGAAGATTCTCACATAAGACGTATTTGAACATAAGTTCCTATGGCACAAACTGTTGCATCATAGGGTCACATAAGTTTAGCTTTAAAATAACTGCCAGCTTTCCAAAGTGGTTGTACCATGTACAGTCTCACAGAAATGTGCGTGAGTTTCATTTGCTCCACATCCTCGCCCAAACCAAACGAATCTTAGGCATGCTAGAGGATGGCAAGAAGTATCTCAATTGCACTTTTGTCTATGGGTTTATTGCTGGACACTATTTTTGTCAATTGACCTGTTTGACCATTCGTATGACAATATGCATCTTCTCGATTACTGTGGCTTCATAGTAAGTCTTGATATCAGCAATATGTGTGCAAGGGATTGCTGTGAGCATCTTTGCAAACTATCTACCACAGTGGTAATGTAAAAGATATTGTTTATTAAATTAAATTTTCCAAATGTTTATTTTAAGGATGTGGAAATACAATATTTTATATTATACTCAGCTTGGGCAAAATTTACTTATAAAGTCAATGAATTTTGGATAGAGATCTTAGGGTTTCCTGAACAAATAATCATGTTGTCAGTGAACAATAGCAACAAGTTTTACATGTTCTTTTCAATCTCCACAGTATGTATTTTTCTTGCCTTTTTATACTGATAATCTTCCCAGTAAAATGTTCAATAGATGACATCCTTACTGTTTCTAGTCTTAGAGAGGAAGCATTGAATACATCACCATTCAGTATAAAGATCGCTGTTTGTTTGCTTGTTTTTGACGCATGCCCTTCATCAAATTGAGAAAGCTCTCTTCTATTCCTAGCTTGCCAAGTCCTTTTCAACCGTGACAAGTGCTGAAATTTATCAAACACTTTTAATGCATTTAAGAATTTTATATGATTTTGTTCACCTTTAAGCATCCTATCTTTTTAAAGCATATTTTGAATTTTGTATCGCTCCGTGTCAAAGGAGGAAAATTATATCAATATGCTTTCTTTTAACCACTTCCATCATTTGTGTGATTGTGGCTGTACATTTTACTTCTTCATTACTTTACGAACCCCATAATGTTATTAATATTTATTGGAATAATCAGATGTTTTCAAGGAATATTAAAATGCAAAATAGTCCTCAAGTTTTACCCTTCTGATACACTATTCATTCCTCGTACCATTTCACTTCCAGTAAAGAAATTCCTTTAGCATATCTTGTAGTACAGATTTTCAAGTAACAAATTCTTAGCATTTATTTACTAAAAAAAAAAAACTTTATATACTATTTTATCCTTGGTTTTATAAAATAGATACAATAAAACCACTCATTTATAACATACAGGTCAATGGATTTGAACAACCTGTCCAATCATCACCACAATCGGGATACTGAATATTTCTTCACCACAAGAAGCCTATAGTGCTTTTTTGTACTCAGTCAATGCCCCCAATCACTGATGCAGAAAAGCACTCATCTGTTTTCAGTTACTAGAAATTCATTTTGCCTTTTCTAGCATGTCACATAAATGGAATGCTATAGAATCTATCATTTTGTGTCTAGCTTCTTTCACTCAGCATACAGCTGTTTAGATTCATCCATGTTCTTGCAAATATCTGTAGTGTCTTCACTTTTTGTCAGAGTTTTCTCAAGAAATCTTCATTGTCCTCATCAGAATTCAAGAAGAGGACAGCTGTCGTTATCCATTTACATAAGCTCAGAACTAGAGACAGAAAATAGAAAAGTAAAAACTTAAATGTCTGATTTTTAGAAGCCAAACTCTAATTACTCCTGATAATTTTATGCACATTACTGTTTTTTCCTTATGATAAATTCCTAGAATTGGAATGAGAAGTACATTCTAAGGCTTTTGATCTGTACTGCCAGTTTGATATGGATAGCCAAGTCATATTTCTCGGGTGTTATATAACAAGGCTGTGTTCCTAACACCCTCGCCTATAATGAGGACTCTTCTAAACCTTTGCAATTTTAATAGGTGAAACAAACTTCATCATTTTAGATCACAATAAAAATTGTATAGAAAGATGAACAGTTCTCTAATGTATATTTCTCATCTATGTTTCTTCTTGGGCGAATTTCTCATTCATGTCCTTTCCCTGTTATTCTATAAAATAATTTGTCTTCTCCATTTATTTGTTGGAGCCTTTCACACAAGGGACTCCTTCGGTGTTGTTTTACACTGCTTGTTATGAAAATGGCCCATTTACTTTATAGAGCTATTGTCTTTGTAACTAAAGAGAATCAAACAGAAAAGTATTTGGTCTTAACATAATAGCCCGAGTCAGACTTCTGGCTTAAAAAACAAACAAACAAACAAACCTGAAAAGTAAGGGAGAACTTATTTCTGTTCCGGAACTTGACCCTTTAGTTTCTCTCTTAAGGCACTAGCATTTGTGTTCTTTAATTGGAACTACCGGTTTGCTCTGGCCATGGCAACACATCTTAATGTGCCATGAACAGCACATAGCTTGACAAAACATTGTTTAACAAGTGGCTTTTAGATGGAATTAATTATCTATTGTTTTTATGAAGAGTCTAGATGAATTAATGGGTGGCAGACCCATAGTGGTATAATAATAATAATAATAATAATAATAATAATAATAATAATAATAAAATTGTGACATGAATTACTATTTACTGATTCCTATTGTATTCCAGCCACAATGCTCAATGCTTAATATTATTTCATTTATCTTCACTGTAATTCTGAGTCAAAGATATTATTATTATTATTATCCCTATTTCATACATGAAGAAACTGAGACCGAAATCTAGGTGGCTTGCTCTGTGCTATATAGCTGGTAGGCAGTAGGGTTTAACTTTGGCCCTAATGCTCTACTGTCTCGGTTTATTACGGAATAACATTGAGGTTTATGCTCACTTCAACAGTGGTAGCATGTACGGCAAATATTTTGATTTGATTGTCAAAGCTGTAGTCACTACCTCTAGACTAAGACAGCACTAGTATCAATGGGCCACAGCAAGTGTTCTTCTTTTAAAGTCAGAGTTATGATGCTTTATTGGATTCAAAGAGCCTAGAAGGTAGCTGCCCCAATATAGTCTATCTTGAAATTCTCTTGAGGACCATAGAATCAGAACAGGGTCTCTAAAGGGGAAAAGATGAAGTTGTAAGGCTTCTCACACACTAGGACAAAAGGACCACTTTTGACAAAGTTGTATGTATATAAGCACATATGAGAAGCGTACAATGTAATGGTCTATGTACATATTGTGATTTGATTACCACGGTCAAGTAATTAACACATTCATCACCTCATAGTTACGTGTCATCACCTCATAGTTACGTGTGTGTGTGTGTGTGTGTGTAGTGAGAACACTTAAGATCTATTCTGGTAAGTAATTTCAAGTATACAATACGGTATTATTAACTACAGTCACCATTCTGTGCTTTAGATCCGCAGAACTTATTCGTACTGTATCTGGAATATTTGTACCCTTTGACCCTCAGCCTTTGGCAACCACCATTCTATTCTCAGTTTGTGTGAGTTTAACTTTTTTATTTTTTTTAGATTCCAATTACAAGTGAGAGAGTAAGATCATGCAGTATTAATCTTTTTCTATCTGACTTATTTCACTTAGCATAATGTCCTCCAGGTTCATCCACATCGTCACCAATGGCAGAAAACAGCACACTTAAGAAGCAAATGATGATACATCTGGGTCTAATATTGGAATAAGGTTTTATCCCCCAACAGCAGATAAGGCCAGTTACCATGAAAGCATGAAATGGCGTCAGAAGAGACCAGAAGCAACAAGCTCTAATTTTAAAGAGACTGTTGACAGTGTACATAAAAGGTGGAAACAAACGAGGATGCAGAATATATACATTAACCAGTTGTTAGCGATGGGACAAAATTTTCCTTTGGCAGTCTGAAAAAATGAGGCTGCCTTTTGGAGGCAAATTTTTTGGATTCATTTGGAGGGCATTGGAACATCAATGGCAATAACTGAAAGGTAAACTGGCAGCAGAGCTAGGGCACAGAGTTAGCGGCTGTAGCAGGTGACAAGACAGCAAATGACAACTGCAGTGTGACCTCCAGCAAGTGACTGAGTTTTAGTTTGATCATCACTGAAATACATTCATTCATTGAATGCCTGCTACCAACTCTTCTAGGTAAATATAGAAAACGCACTGAACCAGAAAGAGTGGGAGCAGACGGCACAGCAAATGCAAAGATCTAGAGCAAAAACAAATTTATTTGTTTGAAGAATAGAGAAAAGTCCAGGGAGTATGCAACGTAGTGACTGCAGGAAGAGGGTTGTAGTACTAGATGGATGAGAGAGCTAGACAGAGGCCAGATCATGTGGGATCTTGTGGGCAATATTAAGGGCTCTGACTTTTATTCTAAGTCAGATGGAATCGACTGAAGGATTTCAAGCAGGGGCATGACATTATCTGATTTACACTTTTGCAAGACTGCCCCAACTTCTATGGGAAGAATGGACTGGCGGTGGGGAGTGGCAACAGGGCAAACTGTTAGGAAGAATAGCAGAAGTCCAGGCAACAAATGTTGGTGATTTTGAATAAGATAGTAATAGCAGAGATGGTCAGATACAGGCTATATATTTTTTGTCTTTAGGGACAACTGGACCTTCTGATGGGCTGTACGTGGATTAGGAGGGAAACAATATGATCAAGAAGGATTCTGGAGGCTTTTATCTGAACTGGGTAAATCAAGTGACCCAAAGAAGGGGAAAGACTAAAGGAGGTATAGGTTTGGAGGCATGGGGATTAGGAACTCTATTTTCATACCTTAAGATACCTCTTAGGCATCCAAATTTTGAGATGACAAGTAGACAACTGGGCTATACAAAACTGTTGCTAAGTGAAGAGGTGAGTGCTGGCATATCAATGGCATTTATAGCCAGGGGACTAAATTAGATTTCTTATGAAGAGAGTGTACATATGCAATAGAATGGAGAGTGCCAACCAAAATGGCAGCTAGAGGATGAGATGGTTGTAAATGCCTTGCTGATACTTGCTGTTATCAGTAGAGAGGATCTGCAGTGCAATTTTCTTCAAGAATTTGGAAATTAAATGAGCGTTAAACTGTAAAACTAACATATAATGGGCCAGAGCAGATATGCAGTGCCACTTTAATGATATAGAACGGTTCTAAAATCTGTAAGACTTCACTGTAATCTGTGTTATGGGATAAATTGTGCCCTCACAAAATTTATACATTGAAGCTCTAACCTGCAGTACCTCAGAATGTAACCATATTTAGAGATAAGGTCTTTTTTTTTTTTTTGCCTACAGCACCTGGTCTTCCTCGGTGGTCTCCCATCCAAGTACTAACCAGGCCTGACCCTGCTTAGTTTCTGAGATCAGACTTCGGCTTGTTCAGGGTGGCATGGCCATAGACCAAGGACCATGATTCCACTGGGGCACGAACCCAGGACCTTGTAAAGCAGATGTGCTAACCACTACACTATAGAACTGTTGTGACCGAAATAACCAGGCCCAACTCGAGTGCTCTAGTCCAAGAGACAGTTTATTAGCCGGCGGCTGTCCTTGCAAAGGAGCAGCCCCGAGACGCAGGGGCACAAAGATTTTAAGCCCTCGATCCCATCCCCCACATCCTTAATCTTTACACAAAAGACTATATCTCCTCCATTCATTAACTGATAACTAAGAGGTGGGTAAGCAAGCAGGGGTACAGAAGCAGAATGCGTCATTGTTAAAATATTTTGTACCTATAGGCAGTGATCCGGCTAGTAAATCCCTTTAGTTAATAAATTTTTAGCAGATAACTAACTAGAAGTGAGACATGGCCGTTAGCACGTACCATGTCTTATCCTTAACCTATTGTTTCTAAAGGTGAGGTCACTACAGAACCAAATCCTAGAGATAAGGTTTTTAAAAAGGTACGTGAGTTAAAATGAGGTCTTTTGGATGAGCCCTAAATCAATATGACTGGTGTCTTTATGAGAAGAGGAAATTTGGACACAGATATGTACGCACAGAAGAAAGATCATGTAAACACAGAGGAAGACGACAGACATCTATAGGCCAAGGAGAAAAGCTTGAGAAGAAACCAATACTGCCAATGCCTTGATCGTGGACTTCTGGCCTCTAGAACTGTGAGAGAATAAATTTTTGTTGTTGAAGCCACTCAGTGTGTGGTATTTGTTATGGTAGCTCTAACAAACTAATACAATCTGATTAAATATAATACAGCGAGTAAAAAAGTGTCAATGAGAAAGGGGTTTAATCACCTAAGGAAGCATAGAAAAAAATAAAATATGCAAGAGGTCAGTTACAGAGCAAGTTGGAAGTAATACCATCTCAAGGAGAGGTAGTTAAGGCTTAAATGCAAATGAATCCATGAGTTAGTCACAAGAGGCTGAAAGAATAAAATATTGGAGTAGGAGAGGGGAGGAGCAGACAGATTAGAAAGACAAAGTGAATCTATGATGTGACTGTGCAAAAATAGAGCAAGATGTGGGTAAAATACTTCAAGGTATGAGGCAGTTTCCACCAATCTTGTAAATATTAGGCTGAGCTCACCAAATTTCATATTTTTGCATATCTCAAGGTCATAAGGACCTTAGGCAGAAAGGCTAGTTCAGACAAAAAGTGTCACTTCATGTTTCAGAAGCTCGT
>NW_011918596.1:0-1355 GCF_000151845.1 Pteropus vampyrus | reverse complement strand
TAGCATTATTGCAATTGTCCAGCCAGGCTATTTGATTTGTGCTGTGCTATATGTCGGAGCTATTAGGGAAAAAAAACAACAACACATATCTGATCTCTAAGAGCAAAATTTTTGCAGCTTTTCTAAACTCAGCTTTTCTCCTATAATCTCTAGCTCACATGTTGGTACAAATACCATTGGATTATTATGCTGGAAATTTAGGCCTGATCTTTAATTCCTCTTTCTTCTCACCCTCTTCTTATAAGCACTTTCAGAAGCCAACCAGACTTTATCATAACACCCATTGTTAATCTTTTCAATATTTCTTGAATCTGCTCCCTCCTCTACTGTTCTTCACCTCATCATCTTTGGTCGATGTCATATTTATTTCTTGCTTATGTAATTGCAACAAAGTCTTAAGTGGTCGCACTGCCATCACTCTTATCCTCTCCATTCGACTTCTTTTTTTCTCAAATGATCTATCTACCACAAATCAGAAGTAAGATGTAAATCTCATCATGTTATGTCTTTTAACAAAATTCCATCAATAAATAGTCTTATAATTGGCATAGAATTAAGTTTGAACACCTTAAATTGGCATAAAAAAGCCCTTTGCTTACTTTTTAAGCTTCGTCTAGTTTCATGTTACATCTGAAATATATGCAGTTTTTCTATGGACTACTTCACCTTATGATCTCTCTGTGATCTCTCTGTTACCCTACATGCATGTGCATGCAACACACACACACACACACACACACACACGGTGACTGGCCAGATGACGCCTTTAAAATTCAAGATTTGTTGCCCTGAGAAAGTCTTCACTAAACCCCTGGACATCCAGGCTGAGGTGGGGACCCCTCTGCTATGTTTTCATAAAATTACAACCTTACAACAATTACACTCCCTAAGTGTTTTTTGAAAACAGCTTTATTGATATATAATTCATGTCATATAATTCATACATTTAAAATGTACACTACTGTGATTTTTTAGTATTTACAGAGTTGTGCAACCATCAGCACAATTAACTTTAGAACATTTTTATCAATCCCAGAATAAACCTAGTACTGTTAATAGTCACTTTCCATTCTCTACCAAACTTCCCAGCTTTAGGAAATTACTTGGTATTCTACTTCTTGTATCAATAGATTTGCCATTCTGGACATTTTATATAAATAGAATTATGCAATTTATGGTCTTTTGTGACTGACTTCTTTTATTTATCATGAGGTTTTCAAGGTTCAACGATGTCGTAGTATATGACATTTCATTTATTTTAACTTCTTTAATTTTTAAATATTATACTGAATTTGTATACAACATTTTATTTATCTATTGATCATATGGTTGCTTGTATTGTTTCACTTTTTTGA
>NW_011918595.1:0-2417 GCF_000151845.1 Pteropus vampyrus | reverse complement strand
ACTCCAGCTGACCTCTCTGCCCCCACAAGCTCATCTCCCCAGGCTGGGTGCCTCTGGAACTCTTCAGGCATCAAGTAACAAGCCAGAAAAAAGAAGAAAAAAAAAAAAAGCCAATAGGAAATAACAAGCAAGGACACCAGGGCTAGGAAGGAGGCCCCCTCTCAATCAGCACGCCTGGGGCCTCGTGTTAGTTCGGGCCCGCCCAGGATTCCATGAGATTCCCGGGAAAGAGGTCGGGAGAAGGCAGGAAGAGGCTTAGGCCGCCATTCAGGTCGGAGGCTGTGGAAGGAGGGAGGGAAGAAAGGGAGATGAAGGGGCCAGCGTCTCGGACGACAGGGAGCACGGTTCCGCCGAGTCGTGACAACCCTGGAGCCAAAGTCACCGCAGGAAGAGTCCTGTGCCACGCTTCGTACCTGGCCATGCCCCGTCTTGGATGGTGTCGGTGTGGGGGTGCATAAGGAGGGGCAGCAGACGAGGCCACTGGTCGGTTATGCCTCCTGCGGCAGGAGACAGAGCTCCGCGGCTGCCTCTCAGGAAACGTGTTTCTTCACCTGCCGGTCACCTGAAGGTATAAAGCCTGTTTCTATTGCTTAAGCGCAGAAGCCACAGACCGACTGCCAGGGGCAGAATCTGGCAAAGGCAGTTTTTAATTCTGGTTGTTTTTCTCTCTGGGGATCTGGGGACTGAATACTGTTTCAAAATATTTTGAACTAGTTGCCAACATTTAAGAAATAAGAGCTTTTGCATGTTAAAAATCCAGATTTCCACTTTTCTGGAAATGAAATGCAAAGGGCCAGCATTCCCCCACGTGGGCAGAAGGCCGGCCTCACCCTTAGGTGTGCTTTCTCTCTCCAGTTGGCCATCGTCCCCACCATTCCTTTTTGCTTAACCCCAGCCGACACCACTCATTATTTACTGACTGTCCCCACTGGTCACTAGAATTTCCGACTTTGCCTGTGTTCGTGCCTACATCACTGTCGGAATGTAAGCTGAGGGCAGCGATGCTGTCCGCTCTGATCGCTGCTGTCAGTCAAAGGTCTGGAACGGCGCCAGGTGCATCGTAGCCGCTGAGTAAGTGTTTGTCCCACGAAGTGGCTGTGCTACCACAGAGTGCTGGGATGAGTTGCTTGGCTTGGTGGTGATGAAGAAACGGAACTTGTCTGCAGCTAACCCAGTTCCAACCACACGCAGCCAAGCTGGCCCGTGAGGGAGGGCGGGACCCCGGCCGTGGCACAGAGCACGCGTGTTCCGAGCGGTGTGTGGGGCGGACCAGCCACAGAGCGGAGCAGAAGGGGCGCATACAGCAGCAGGGCGTCTACACCCCACGCCCTGCGCTCTGTCTCTCCCACACCTCGAAGCAGGGAGCCGGTTGCACAGGGAGGCGGAGCTTACCTCAGCTCCTCCCCCAGCCCCAGCTCAGCCTGAAGCATCACCTCGAGGTACTCGCTGGGCCAGGCTCCGGGGCAGCGGGCGTCAGGGGTCCTTGGGCCAGATCTTGCAAACACTTAGGCGCAATGGAAAGAATAGAGCTCGGTGATGATGTGATGACGTGATGTGCGAGCTCAAATGGCATTAAAATGCACGTGGACAAGTGATGCACATCCAAGGAGACCTGCCTGCCGGAGGCAGGTCCCCCGTGGTGTCTCCTGAGCTCCGGAAATGGCCACCAGATGGTAAAGGAGAGCCGCCTCGTGCAATCCGATCACCAAGAGGGACTGGCCACTCCATCAGGAGCCAACCGGCCTCATCCAAGTCCGTTTCACTTGCTAAAATAAAATAATATTAGGTTCAAAAAATAAGTCAATTTCTCATCTCATTTCTCACTGTCATCTGTTTGCTGCATCCATTTCTAGCTAAAGGAATAAACAATGTTTGTGTTGGAGACCAAAGTTTGCTGCTAATAAAAAGTCGAAGTCGGGTCTGGGCCTGACATAAGGCAGAGAGCTAGATCCCTCAATTTGTGGGCAACTGGCTGTCGGCTTCCCCTGTGGAAAGCAGTTGGGGAGAAAGAGAAATGGCTCCGGTGGGGCATCGTCCTGCGTCAGACCGCAGAGCGTTTTGCATATTTTTGTCATATAATTCCCTGTTCCAAGGGATAAGGAGGTTTATAAAGAATCTGCTAGCATGCAAAACGGTACGGCTGTTATGGAAAACAGTACGGAGTTTCCTCAAGAAATTAAAAATAGAACTACCATACGATCCAGCAATCCCACAGCTGGGCATTTACCCCAGAAAAAGTGAAATCAGCATTTCAAACACGGCCTACTGAACGGGAAAAAATATCTGCCAAGCACATATCTGATAAGGAGTATATATCTAAAAATCGTTTCTCCAAAATCGTTTCTCCAAAATCGTTTCAATGTACAGTTTCTATATATTAAACCGATCGAACCCATCAATGCGATCTTTAAAAAGGC
>NW_011918594.1:0-1119 GCF_000151845.1 Pteropus vampyrus | reverse complement strand
TCACTGCTCTCTGGTGGGTGGGCACAGAGTCGCCTGCTGGGGTCGTCAGGACACTTGGGAGGCAAAGGTGGGTGAAGCTCTGTCCATCATTCGCCCCACCCTTCATGGCCCTCCGCCCCGCCCCCACCCCGTCATGCCCAGCTTTTATTAGGCCATCATCTCTGCCTCTGCACCTGGGCTGGTCGTCCAGCGGCTGCTGACAGCGAGCAAAGGTCGCCACCTCCCTCTGTGGGCTCCTGGCCACCTGTTCTGCTCGGATCTGGCTCAGGTCGACACCATCTAGCCCCCAGGACCCACCCTTGGCGTGGGGGCTGCTCTTCAGGATGTGAATAGAATCGTGCCCCTCCCTCCAGGAATTCGAACCCACCCTCCTCAGGAATGGCCCTCCCACCCCTTGCTGCCCAGGGCGACCAGGCAGGTCATTGCCAGGAAGCCCTGGGAGGACCCTCTGCTCTTCTCAGATTCTCTGCCAATCTTTTGTGTGGCGCGGAGGAGGAGAAACCTGCTCCACCTCTCAGCCCCAAGGCTACCAGACCCCTCTTTCCAGTGCCGCCCCAAGGTTCCTGCTGTACTCACGTGGCACCTGCTCCCGGTCCCCAGCCCTCTCCCACCAGGAGTGCCCTTGGTGCCGGGACCCTGAGTGGCTACGACATTACCGGGTCCCCCGGCCTGGCACCGCCCCTCCCAGCTGCGGCACAGCCCGTCTGGGCTCTGGGCTGACTGCCTGTGTCTATGCCGAGGGCCACCCGCAGCTGTGCCCATTTGGGCACCCCGGTAGCTCTGCCACCACGCACTCCTATGCGGGGGCCGCACGCCAGCCTAACGGCTCCCTCGGGTCAGACCCTTGGAAGGCACAAGCTGTAAGAAAGCATGCGGTTACTGGTGCAGTGGACCAGGCCCGTCCCGGGACCAGAGCTTGACACGGAATGTTAGGAAATGGCCACGGGCTGGCTCGTGGAAGCAGGTGGGTGGAGGGACGAGCTGGCCCCCGAGGTGCCGTCTCGCTGGTTAGGGTAACAGGTTAGGGCAGCCCTGTATCTACCACGGTCACTCCAAGCCCCGGGACCCTGCCCAGGCGCTTGCTCCTCGGGGACACAGAGGAGAAGGTGAGCGGGGCGG
>NW_011918593.1:0-4041 GCF_000151845.1 Pteropus vampyrus | reverse complement strand
AGTCCACTGTTGTAGCTAAATTTGTTGTTTTAGCTAGAAGTTCTTTACGAAACTGCCTTTCAAATCCCACTGAACTTTTGGCAGAATTTGTTGTCCATTAATTAGCCCAGTCCACTGTTGTAGCTAAAGAGGGTGAAGTATGTCACCCTCTTTCTTGATCCTCAGATGTGGTATCAGAGGAATAGAGATCAGCTATGAGCTGTTTATGAACAGAATGAAAGGGGCTAGGTGAGACAAGGGAAACCCAGTTATTACCTTCACTCTGAATTTATATTTTCCCATGACAGCATTGGTGCATTTTCATTCTTTTTAAAAATCAGTATTGAGCCAGAATCTTCAATCTGCACTTGGGCCATCCCTTCGAATGGAAGTTACAAGTAGGGTAACAGTAAGATGTTAATTTTGCATGGGTGACTCTTTCTGAAAAAGCTCTGACAGTCCCTACTTGGGGGTGGGGGCCACTGGGGAGCTAATAGGTGATGGCTCCCTCCCCTTCTCAATGACCCTGACAGCCTCCCAGGGGAACTGTCTATCAACAATTAAGAAACAGATAATGTAAGACGCTCCCTCCTAAGTGCCTCTGGGGATATCAAATCATTCACCTCTTTACCTTGCACAGGATGACAAAGGCACATGGGGCAAAAGTAATAAAGGGGGCACTATCTATAGGTTACAGGAATACCCAAACTTAGGCTGGGCTGAGGTTCTGCAGTGGGTGGTGAGTGTGGACCATGGCCTCAGGCTGCTGCTAGGGCTAGGGCTGGAGCTGGTGGTGTGGCATGAGAGGGAGGAACTTTGGGGATTGACTCTCTCTGTGTCTACTCTGACTGCCATCTTCACCCATTGGAGCTGCCCTGGACCGAGGTAAGAGGCTGGCCATGGAAAAGGAAGGTCAAGGGTTTGGGGTGGAGCTCTGCCTGTGGTTGCACAAGGACATCAGGCCAAGTGAACCAGTGGGGCTCTGCTTGCTGGCTGTGTACTGGGCATGGGGCCGAGTCTGCACAGAGGGAGGGGCACCATTTTCTGATTATCCTAAAGGTACTGTCTCCTCATCTTGCTGCACTCCCCCAGAGCTGTCCTGAATCAGACAAGAGGCCCTTTTCTCATTCACCAAAGGCTCTGCCTGGGCTAGCTATGTTCCTGAGTTTGGGCATTTTAGACACAGTACATTTGGAAGAACCCATGAGGTGGTGGGGACAGGAAAAGGGAGTTTCCATGGCTACTGTTGGCCTCTAGGTGGAGTGACCATTCTTGAAGAGTAAAGATGTGTATGGAAGTGATGAAATGTGAAGTACTTCCTGTGAAGTGAAGAAATGTGAATTGCAGTTGTCTTAGTCAGCTCGGGCTGCCGTAACAGAACATCATAGACAGGGTGCTTAAACAACATTTTTTTTCCTGCAATTCTAGAAGCTGGAAGTCCAAGGCTAAGGCACACAGTGTTGGTTTCTGGTACTATCTTTCTCCTTGGCTTACAGACAGCTCTCTTTTGGTGTGTTCTCATATGATCTTTCTTCTGTGCAGGCACACTCCTGGTGTCTCTTCCTCTTCTTGTAAGGACACCAGTCATATCGAATTAGGGCCCCACACTTATAACCTCATTCAACCTTACTTATCACTTAAAGGCCCTATGTCCAAATACGATCACATTGGGGATTAGAGCTTCAACATATAGATTTGGTGGTGGTGGTGGTGGGACACAATTAAGTCTGTAAGAGCAGGAAATGCCTCTAATTCTGTAATTGTTTTTCTAATATCAGTCATGTGTATATGTGTGCGTGTGTGCGTGCGTGTGTGTGTGTGTGTGTGTGTGTGTGTGTGTGTGTATGTATGTATATGTGAGACCAACTAGACTGCAATTTTCTAATGCTAGGCCTGTGTTTAAAAAGTCTTTTTTTTTTTTTTTTTAACTCTGTCCTCCTAGTCCTCCCAATAGTGCCTAACATAGGAGTTTCTGCTCATTAGGTTCTAAATAAATGTATGTGAACCAACCCCCAATAAAGCTTCCTGGTGCACATGTGCAGGAGATATGGATATTACCAAGGTCAAGTCTTGACCGCTCCTTTACAACCTTCTCAAGTGAGATAGGAGAGGGCTGGGCTGGAGAGAGTGTTCCCATCATTTCACTCTCTAAAGAAAGGGAAGTATAAACCAAAATTCCCAAAGAGATGGAGAAAAGAAGAACTTTACTGAGGTGAAATAATTTGCAAACTGGTGAAATGTAGCCTCTGGTAGAAATCAAAAGTGTGCTCTCCTGAGACAAAGGAGAGGTGCTCTTTTAAATGGAAAATTTTCAGTTAGGTATGTTTTATGTAAATGAGATATTCAAATTCATACACTTTTGATTTGTCTGAATAGCACAGTCCTAATTAGTTGGTATTATCTGTTCCAATTGGTTGTTATGGAGCAATTCTGATTGAACAGTGCAGGTCAAAAGACAAAACAGAATTTTCCTCCAGTTGTTGGCTCAGATGGCTCAAACAAATGGGTATAGTGCGGGAAGCCAAGGATTCAGTGTGAAGTTCTTCCTGGTGTATAGAGTATGTGAGGAGCCCTGTCAGCAAATGGCCACTAGGCTCTTATTATTTATAAAATGTGGGCCCCTGGTTGGCCATAGGAAGTCCATCTCAACTGATAAATTCCTTCTTATGGTTCACATCAAATGAATCTTTCTTCTTGGGGTCCACAGATGGAATTTTCAGAAGGGAAATAAACTCTAATTTTGGTCAATTCAGATTCAATTTTAATTTGTTAAATAACATCATTTATTCAGTAACCTTTGGAATTCACATGCTTCATATTTAATGAGTATAATTATACTCTTTATGGCATTCCTGTGAAACATGCTATTTTCATCATTCAAATGTTGGTTTTGCATTATCTCAGATGTTATATTACTCCATAGGAGAATGTGCTTTAATAGCCCCAAACTCTAGTAACAAGAAGGATTAGTAAAACAATAAGCTTATATGTGTTAGCTTAACTATAGAATTCCCATCCACAAGAGGAACTGAAGGCAGCAGACCTTTTATTTATTCAAAGACTTTCTTAAAATAATGACAATAGTTTGTTTTTCCTTATGGTAAAAATAATAAATACTCATTAAAAATTGTAAACAATGAAGAATGGTGTAAAAATAGTGAAATTACTCCTGATTCTGCTACCCAGGGATAGCCTCTAGAGGTTTTAATGGGTTACCATTTGACTTTCTTTCTAAGCTCTTGCTCATGTATGTGTGTGTCCTCCTTACTCTTTCCTGTTATAGAATTACACTATAAATGCTCTAAACTGTCTCCCTGCATTCACTTAAAAAATCTTTTTATTATAGAAACTTTCAAACACATACAAAATAGACTGAATAATATAATGAATCTCATTTATGGTTAATCTTGCTTCATCTGTAACTCAATTTATCCCTACCCCAGATTATTTTGAAGAAAATGTTAGCCATCATATCATTCAATCAGTAAATATCTCATTATTTATCTTTACAAAACAGAGGCCCTTAAGAAATGACAATAACCTTGTCACACCTAAATAATTAACGACAATAACTTAAAGACCTCAAATATTCAGTCACTATTAAAATTTCTCTGTCTTATAATTATTTGTTTGAATCATGATCAAGTTGTACTTGTGACTGGTTCCTTTGGTTGATTATTTCTTAAATATTTTTAATCCATAGCTTACTCCTCTATTTTTTCCCTTGTAGTTTATTTATTGAAGTAACTTGGTCATCTGTTCTATAGATTTTTTCAGTCTAAATTTTACTGATTTCTTCCCCATGGTGTCATTTATAATGTTCCTCTGAATTACTGGATCTCAAATCTTGATCAAATTCAGATTTTATTCTTACTAGTTAAGTCTTCATAAATGGCATTGTGTACATACCTCAGGAGGCACATGATGTCTGGTATTTCTTTTTGTAATGTTTCCTAGATCTATTGTTAGGACCGAACTGTGTCCCTCTCAAATTCATATATTGAAGTCCTAACCTACAGTACCTCAAAATGAGACTATATTTGGAGATAGGGTATTTAAATA
>NW_011918592.1:0-4624 GCF_000151845.1 Pteropus vampyrus | reverse complement strand
CATATGTGTTCTAACAGAATATAATAGAAATTTTTTAATTACAGCAAAAAACTTTATTAGATAATTCCTAGTGCATAACATAAAGGCATACTTTTGTTTTGGGATTATCACAAGCAATGTTATTTATAGAAGGAATATATTCTGTGGTACAGTGTTATATTTTCTGATCACCAGAAAACTTAGCAATAAAATATCTTACCTGTGCGTACAAAAACACAGTGTCTCTGGACCCACAAGTTTGCAATCCATTCCAATTGGCGATCGCCAGCTCACAAATAATCTGTTCTGTAAACGCATAGGTAAAACTTTTCTTTTGTATTCTTCATATTCTTCAGGAGTAAAGAGTTTCCCTCCATCGTCCTCACCCACAATTCTACAATAACACACAAAAAAAATATTTCTCTTAAGCCTTGTGCTTTATTTTCCAGGTTACAAACACTAAACTATACTTTCCAGTTTAAAAATTAAACTATATTTATATAATCAAAGGAAAGCTGCTTCAACTTTTTTACTTTAGGTTCATGTTAATAGCAAAAGTGCACAATATAATAAAGCTTTTTGTTTCTCATATAAAAGAGAATTATAAGTACGAAAGTCAAAGAATTCCTAACATCTGACTTGACTGATCAAGGTTTAACACTGAAAAATGACCACGTATTCATCTCAATTTCTCCTTTGATTCTGAAGCAAACATGTTCATTCTTCATTAAAAGCTGGAGCCTAAACTGCTAAAAATTCTAACATTTTCCTCCTTCAAAAATAGTACCCCCCCAAAAAAAAATAATGCAAAAAACAATGGAGAAGACAACATGACTAATGTACATACCTGACCCCAAACCCTGGCCAGTTTGAACTAACATGGGACCCACAAACACCATTGGATCTGCACAATCTCAAACCCACATCTGTTGTTGGATAATGAGGTACATCATTGCTTAATTCCAGAAGACCTTAACATTTTACAGGAAAAATTAAAGCACTGCTATTTCTTAAGAAATTAGGAGTTAGCTTCTCTGGAGTAACAGAAAGTACAATTAAAAGAATTTGTTCAAAATTGAGGAAAATTCTCCTTAAAATGCTCCCATTTAAAAATCATGAAAAGTGTTATTTGCAGAATGTTACCTGAGTTTTTGTGCAATCCATACCTTTTTCATTACTCTAAAGACTTTAGCTCAGATAAACAGAACCAATTCAGAAGCTATGAAACCATGACAACCTTTTTCCTTACTTAAATTAATTTAGATAGACAATAGCAAAGGGGGGGAGCATTTTCTTTTGAGACAATTTTTGGGCCATTTCACTTTATTATAAAAACAAAGAAGTGAACCAACGGGTAATGGAAAGACCTTAGGATCAATGTAAGTCTTTTTAAAGAAAAAGATCTTTTGTATTTAAGTTCTAAATCACTGCAACTAGAACTTATTGTAGTTACACAAACCTCAAGGGATCTAGTTCAAATGCAGATTCAGATTAATGGTCTAAAACAGGCCTGAGAGCATTTCTAATGGGCTTCCAAGTGATGCCTACAGGGCTGGTCCATAATTGCTATATTTTGAGTAACAAGGCTCTTTTAAAGGGTATTGTTCCAGATTTTTTATGTTTGCAAAAAAAAAAAAAATTCCACCAGGCCCTAACATTTTCTGAATCGGGCAAAAGAACTACAAGTGGGAGGCCCACAATCCACTTAAACTAAATAATCTACATACCTAGGTTATCAGTCAACACCAGGGCCCAGCAACGTGGTCCTGGGGAGAAGCACTGGAGACTTGGAGGCTAACGGAGCCAGTTCTGCACTGGGTGATCCGGGAGACCACCTTTAGGAAGAGCAGCCCCTCTCACTCAGGTTTCCCAGGCGGAGCTGTGATTATCTCGCTTCCCATTCAGACACACACATTCCCCTCCAACTCCGCGTCGTCCTGCCTGTCCCTGTACAGTAATTCCCACTCACCTAGTTTCCCAACTGTCAAAAACCTTCCTTGGGGGAACAAATAAAGAACACGTCACCGCTGCAGGTGCAACTAGCCTTTGTCAGGGTCCAGGGCAGTGGCGCCCTCAAGCCGAAGGGGCGGCTGCGTTTCCAGTTTCGGGAAAGGAATTATCTCCCGAACCAAAGAAACTACACCAGTTGGTGTCTTTCTTCCAAAACCAGCACCTTGGGATTGGGAGCACGTTTGGAAAGTTCACGACTTATCCCAGTGCTACACTAACATGAAAACTTAATGTCTGCTACTTTTATAGGCCCTGAGTACTCAATGTGTAATGGCCATTTAGGAAAAACTGGAACTTTGCATAAATCTAGAATTAATAATCCTTCTTGGAAGGGGTGGGAGCGGGACACCTCTTAAATAGCCCCGGAAGAGACTTATTCTAGAACTGTGTGTCACTACGATGTTTAATGACAGAAAGACGAAACTTGACATCAATGTAAGCCTCCCCCAAACAGCCCGGGAACGGATTCCAGGGCGCCGGCGGGCGAGCGCCGTGCCCCTGTCCGCGTCGCCAGCGCTCCTCCCGCGAGGGGGGCGGGGCCCGCCCGGGGCGCCCGCGCCCCGCGGAGCTGCAGCCTCACCTGCGGTACTCCAGGTACTCGTCCACGGCCGCCGCGCCGCCGGGAGGCAACGTCAGCCGCTCCATGGCCGGCGGGAAGGCGAGAGGCGCGGCGCCGCGCACTCCGAGCCCGCCCTGCGCGCGAACGGACCTCGGGGGGGAGTCAGGCCCGGCCCCGCCCCGGCCGGCCGCACCCCCTCCTGCCCGCCTCCCGATTGGCCCGGCCCGAAGGTTGGCGGTGACAGCGCGGGCGCGCGCGCTTCCACCTGGCCGCCCACGCGGACGTGAGAAGCCGCAGTCTGCACGCACAGCCCCGCCCCGCCCCGCCCCGCCCGGGGTGCTAGTAGCTCACTGCTCTCCTCTTGCTTTGCGGCCCTCTGTCCTCGGCCCGGCAATCTTGTTAAACCCGCATGTGGCAAAGGAGTGCAGATAACGGATGCACAGAACAAGGCTTATTTCTTTGTACAGCGCTTTTCACTGGTTTTTGAGAGGGTTCTGGATATGGCCCGCTTCCCTATAATCTCCAGACTTTTTTTCAAAATTGCTGTTTAAAAAACTGTGTGGTAAAATCAATAGTCCTGGGTGTCTGCGTCCCATTCAGGTGTCACTAAAGGTGCAGGTTCTTCCAAGGAAGTGAATAGCGAGTTTAAGGGGAAACAAGTAGAAACAATTCAGTTAAGTTTTATTTAAGCCATTGGAAATATTCTCCACGAAAAATCTTGTTTAAAGTTGAATTATCAAGCGACGAGTAATTTGGCCATAATTCGGTGTAGCAACTCAGAAAAGGGGTTAAAATCCATCGTTGTTCAGGAGTCATTAAACTCTGAGGCTCCCTAGAAATCATCTTGAGCGCCCTCTATAAATTATCTGGGCGGGAGACTCGGTAAACAAGAAAAATAATCCGTCGAACTACAATACTTTATTTCAAAAGTACGTTCCTGAATATTTTAAGGAAGTCTCAGAGGCAAAGTATGTAGACAGATGGTTTTGGTGCCGCCCCGTCTTTCTTTTCGGTGCCCTCTTTCCCCTTATAAATCCATCCTCCTGCTCAGACAGGTCTTATTCCCACTTTGACATGCTCACTACTTGTTAATTACAGTTGATCCTTGAATAACTTCAGCGGTTAGGGGTGCTGACCACCCCTCCCCGCCACTCTCACTACTTCCCCCACCCCACCCCCTCGCAGAAAATCACATATCTTTTCACTATCTAAAAACTTATCTACTGATAGCCTTGTGTAAACTGAAAGCCTTATAGATAACATAAACCATTGAACATGTTTTGTATGTTATATTCATTATATTCTGTATTCTTATAATAAAGATAGAGTAAATAAAATATTAAGAAAATCATAAGAGAAAATACACTTAAAATACTATATTATTTACTGAAAAAAAAACCCACGTATAAGAGGACCCACGCACTTCAAATCCGTGTTGTTCAAGGATCAACTGTACTCTTCAAAAAAGTGTTGTCTCATAACTCAACCTTAGCCAATAAACTTAGAAGCCACCCAGACACATTTGCATTTTACAGAGAGATTTTAAGGTTAAAAACCTTTCAAAAGTCAAATAAAGGAGTGATCCAGGAATTATGTTATTTTAAGGGAAGGAGCCCTGCTCAGCGTTCTCTCTAATCACACCTTGTAGGCTGCTGCTGCCAGTTTTATGTCTTTATGATCACCTACCTCTGCTTTTAAGCAGCAGTTAAGCTAACAAAGGTAAATAAAAAGGACCAGGCTCTGAAAAGTGAGCTTAAAGAAAAGTGCCAGGGGAGTGTATATGTAGGCAAATACAATTTAACAAATCTAGAGGGAAATAATTAAAATAGGATTAACCTGAATTGTGGACTCTGCCAAGAAGATGCTAGAGCAGTAAACTCTTCTGAGCAAAGAAATCAACAGAAATATTAGGCATAACAAATAAGACTATGGAACAAAGTAGAAATGTTATCTTAACCTTGTATAAACTGACACCTTTGCTAATTAAAATACCGTATTTGTTTTTTTCTGTTTTAATAAAAAGTATAATGGAACTTTATTTTCCTTCTGAAAGGTAGCTAATTTGATCTAGAAGTA
>NW_011918591.1:0-1697 GCF_000151845.1 Pteropus vampyrus | reverse complement strand
CTTCACCCCGCAGCACACCCCGCCCTGAGCAGGCAGATCCCAAGACCCCAGCTGGATCTGCTAAGAGGTCTCACCCTACCCCACCCAGCTTCTGCCTGTGACTGCAGAGATGGAGAGCACTCACGACGTGGGGGTGCACAGCTCACAGGAATCAGCCTGTGAGAAGCAGGGGCAGGCCCAGGGGGCGTTTGAAGGTGACTGGCTCTGCTGCTTCCCTGCTGGGCCCTGGGCCCTGGGCCACGGAGGGCAGGGTCCACCTAAGACACAGGGTGGGGGACCCCGAATGGGTGCCCCTTCAGGGAAGTCCCTGTAGCTGCTGGAGGAGGAGTGTGGGGAGACCAGGCTCCGTCCAGGGACATTCAGGGTCCACTCATCCGTCCACCGCAGAGATTAGGGTAGGAGAACTAGCAGGGAGCCCGGTCTTGAGGGACAAATGTAAATGGGGGGGCAGATAGAGCCCCCACCTGCATCTGCATGGGTGGGGCGCTCCTGAGTCCCGCACAGCGGGAACTCGGGAGGTGCTTCCTGTAAAATCAGCTGCAGCCCCCCGCCCCCCGCCCCGGGCAGTGGGGTCTCTCCTGGCAGGGAGACCCAGGGCCCTGAAGATCCACTGTTTTTCCCTCTCCTTCCTCTTAAGGAGATCCGCGCAGGTGCGGGCTGGGGAGAGGTGGCGGCGGGAGTGCCCCCTCCCGCAAAGCGCTGGCGCACAGGGGCGCCTTTGCCGCAAAGCGGATTCTCTTCCAAACTTCTCCCCTGGCTCCTGGGGGAGAGGGAACCGCAGGGCCCGCCGCAGAGAAGTCGGGGTGCTGCTAGAGCTCCCCCAGGGCCCCGGGCCGGGCTCCCGCCGTCGCCGCACCCCTGGCTTTGCGGGCGGGCGATTTGCCCGGCTCTGCTGAGCGGCCCTCGGGGCGGGGGGGAGCGCGCCAAGAGAGAGAAAGGAGACGGAGGACGAGGGCGGGCAAGGGGGGACGCGGCAGGCCGGGGACTCGGCCCGGGAGCCGGGCAGAGGGAGGGCGCGGGCCGGGAGCGCAGAGGCCGCTTCAGCACCGCGGCAGCGGACAGCGCCCGCCGGGCCGAGCGCGCGCCCGGCCGGCCCGGGAGGGGAGGCCGGCGGCGAGGGGGCTGCGCGCCGGGCGCCGCTTACCTTCCCCGGGCCGGGGCGCGGGCGGGCGGGCGCGCGGCGGGCGGTCAGCGGCGGAGCGCGCTCGGGCCGGCCGGGTCCATGAGGCGCCCCGGGAACTGCGGCGGCGGCTGAAGGGCACGGCGAGGAGGGCGCATCACATGGAGGCTCCCCGCCCCCCGCCCGCGTCCGAGCGTGACGAGGAGGGCGGGGCCGCGGCGGCTCGGCGGGCGCCTGCGGGGGGCGGGGACAGAGCGGCGGAGCCGCGCCCCCGTCTCCCCCGCAGAACCCTGCGTCCGCGCGGATTCAGGGGGGGTCCCCGATCCGAGCTCTCGGAGCCAGCGCGCGACCCCCGCCCGCCCAGCAACTCAGAATCGCATAGTCCCCACCATCCGAGCTCCTCGCCGTGGACCTGGGCAGGGGCCACCCTCACGCCGCGGGGAGGCCTCGCGAGCGTGTGCGGGACCGCGACCCCCGCGGTAAAAAGTCCTTTCTCGTCGGGCCCCGAGCGGGGAGGGCCCCGTGGTTTGGGGGTCGCGGCTTCCCTTTCCGGTTCTGCTTTGCCCGGCCTAGCACG